>NC_056743.1:490275178-490277678 GCF_019279795.1 Protopterus annectens | reverse complement strand
ATATTATTACGCCACGTGCATGTATTATATATACGCACACACATATTACATGTATTATGTACTATACACACATTATATATTATTATTACGTACGTGCATATTACATGTACGTACACACACATTACGTGTACGTGCACGTATCGCGTATGTCACATACGTACACATACACACATATGTGTACATGCATATGTGCACACATGCATATACACATACATACGTGGCATGTGTATGTGCATGTACATACATATACACATATATATATATATGCATGTGCATACATACATACATGTATGTATGCTATGTACACATGCCATATACATACATACATATGCATGTGTATGTGCATGCATATATATTATTATTATTATTACACACATATACACATTACATACGTGTATGCATATACATATATGCATACGTACGTGTATGCACACATACATATATGCATGTACACATATACATGTATAGTGTATGTGCATGTATATACACATATATACATATATGTATGTACACAGTACGTGTACGCATATACATATATATATATGTGTATGTGTATGTACATATACATATATACGTGTATGTGCATGCACATATATACATGCGTATATGTATGTGTATTGCATATACGTGCACACATACGCAGGTACATGCATACATATACATACATACATATACATACGCATGTGTATGTATATACATGCGTATACATATATACACATACGTACGCATGTGTATGTATGCACACAGATATATATTATTATATACATATTGTGACAGTATATATTATTATTATTATTATTATTATTATTGCATGTGTATGCATGTATACACATATACATGCATGGCATGTATGTGTATGTATGTATATATATTACATATACATGTATTGCATGTGCCACATATACACATATATATGCACATATTATTATGTACGCATGCATATGCATATACGTATTACATGTGCATGTGTATGTACACACATATTATATATGTATGTACATATTGCATATATACATACATACATATATTATGTGTATTAGCCGGCATGCATATACATATATACATCATACACACATATACATGCATACATACGTATACATATACATATGTATGTATTACATACATATACATATGTACTGCAGCTGCATACACACACATGACATATACGTGCACGGCATGTATGCACATATACATACATATGGCATGCATGTGCACGCACACACACACACACACACATACATGCGTACGACACATTATTATTATTACGCATGGCGCATACGCCGCATGCACACACACACACACACACAATATTACTGCACGCAGATGCAGACACACACACACACATTATTATTATGTCATTATTATTACGTACGCACACACACACACACACACAGGTGTACGTACGCACGCACACACACACACACACACACATACGTACGCATACGTACGTACCGCACACACACACACACACACACATGCATGCACGCACACACACACACACATGCACGCGGCATGCACACACACACATTATTACGTACGCATGTGCATGCACACACACATACACACACATACGTATTGCGCACACACACACACACACACACATACGACGCAGCACGTACACACACACACATTATTATTATTACCGCGACAGTACGCACACACATACACACACATTATTACCGTACGCGTACGCACACACACACACACACACACACATACGTACGCGTACGCAAGTACGCACACACACACACACACACACACACACATTACGCCGTACGCACGCACACACACACACACACACACACGCGTACCGCACACACACACACACACACACACACACACACGCACGCAGCACAGCACACACACACACACACACACACACACGTACTGCACGCGCCGCACACACACACACACACACGTACGCACGCACATTACTGACACACACATACATATGGCTAACGATGCCGTGTGTACACACATACATACATACATACATACGTATTGTGTATGCATATATTATTATTATTACGACAGTATGCATACATATACGTACGTGCACAAATACGCATACGCATGTAGTACGTACACACACATACGTACGTGCATGCACATACACATATTACATGACAGTAGTACGTACACATACACATGGCGCATGCGTACGCACACATACATACAGACAGGCATGCACACATACACATGCATACATATTATTGCTGCATGTGTACACACATATTACACACACACACACACATACGACATACGTACGTGTGTATGCATGCACACACATTACATGCATGTGCATGACATATTATTATTATTATACATACGTGCACACATTATTATTATTGCACAGCTGCAGTACGCACACACACACACACACACACATGCATGCGTACGTACACACACACACACACATACATATTACCGTACGTACGCGATTGCATATATTATTATTATTATATACACATATGTATGTATAGGCATGTATATATATACA
>NC_056743.1:490265178-490270178 GCF_019279795.1 Protopterus annectens | reverse complement strand
TACATACATATGCATGTGTGCATGCATACATACATACACATACACACACATGGCTGCACACATACACATATACATGTATGCGTATGCATATTACACACACATATGCACAGCACACATACATACACATGCATGTGCACACACACACATACATACACATGTACAGGTGCATTGCATACACACACACACACACATACATACATGCATGCACACATACATACACACACACATACACACATACAGCATGGTATGCACACATACACATATGGCTGCATGCATACACATACAGACAGAGTATATATACACATACACATATATACATATTGCATGTGTATTGATACACACACATACACACACACATACATGCATGCAGTATTGCACACATACACACACACACATACATACAGGCTGCAGTACGTGCACACACATACACACACACACATACACATACGTGGCTGCAGACAGACACACATACACACACACACATACATGCATGCATGCACATACACATACACATACACACATATGCATGCATGCATGCACACACACACACACATGCTGCATGTGTGGCTGCATGCACACACACACATACACATGTATAGTGCATGTATACACACACATGCATGTGCATGTATACACATGTGAGCAGTGTACGTACACACACATACGTATGTGCATGCATACACACATGTATGCATGCATATACATATACATATGCATGTGTACACATATACATATACATGTATTGCACACACATACACATACACATGCATGTGCATGCATACATACATACATATGCATGTATGCATACATACACATACATACATGTGCGTGCCATGTGTACATATTACATATACATACATGGCTGCATACATATACATATGCTGTGTGTGTGGCTTGCAGGCCACACAGACAGTACAGCACATACACATATGTACATATATTATATATGTATATATACACATACACACACATGCATATACATACATATGCACACATACACACACACACACGTACGCACAGCATGCATATATATATATACACACATATATATATATATATTATACATATGTGTGCACACATACATACATGCACACACATATGACACGTACACACATATTACGTGCGACACACATACACAGGCCGCACACACATATTATTAGACAGACACATGCATACATACATACGTATGCACATATTATTATTGGCTGCATGTACAGACACACACATATTACGTATTGCACACATATTATTACGCTGACAGACAAGACAGTATTATTATTATTATTATTACACATGTATTGCATGTGTACATACACACATTATTACATGTATTGTACGCACACACACATACATACACACATTGCAAGAGCATACATATACACATACATGGCTGCATGCACACACACATTACACATACAGCTGCATGCACACACACACACACACATGTGCATGTACACATACATGCACACACACACACATGCATGCACACACACATGCATATACATACACACAAACACACATGCATGTATTACATATACACACACATGCATTGCACACACACACACACACACATATTGCATGTGCATGGCTACATATACATGCACACACACACACATGGCTGCATGCACACATATTGCATGCACACACACACACACACACACTGCATGCACACACACGCACACACACATGCATGCACACACACACACACACATGCACACACACACACACACACACACACACCACATTGCATGCACACACACACACACGCACACACACACACACATGCATGTGCACACACACACATTACGCCGCATGCACACACACACATACACACATACTGCACAGACACACACACATACACATATTATTACACACACACATTATTATTGCATGTACGTTATTATTATTATTATACACATATATATACGTACACATACATACATACATGCATGCATATACACACATACGTACATACACACACACACACATACAACACACACACATACATACATACACATGGCTGCATATATATATATACACATACATATATGCGTGCGCATACATACATACATACGCTGCATGTGTGCGTATATTGGCTACGCGACATACGCATGTGCGCACACATATACATACACATACATACGTACACATACATGGCCACACACACATGGCACATGTACGTGTGTGTGCACACACACACATATCCATACACATATGTGTGTGTATCCATGTGTGTGTGTGTGCAGTGCATACACACACACATACATATACAGGCTACCTCCAGTATGCGTGCGTGTGTGCACATACACACATGTGTGTGTGTGTGCACACACACACACACACACACATGCACACACACATATCCATGTGTGCGTTATTATTGCACACACGCATGCAGCCACACACACACACACATGCATGTGTGTACCAGTACATACACACATACATACGCATGTGTGTGTGCACACACACACACACATACACATACGTACGTTGCACATATATACACATATGCACACACATGCAGGCTGTGTGTCCATATATGCGCACATACATTATATACATACACACACACACATATTATTATTGCTGCATGCGTGTATATATATACATATACATACATATACGGCGTGCATACATATACATATACGTATGTGTGTGCGTATTATTACGCTGCATACATATACATATACGTACGTGTATATATATATACATACATATACATATACATACGTATGTGTGCACATATGTGCATGTGTGTGCGTAAGTATACATATGTATGTATGTGTGTATGTGTATATATATACATATATACATGCATGTGCATAAAAAAGCGTCCGTGCGTATATATATTACATATACATATACATACATATTGCATACATACATGTGTGTGTGCATACACATGGTACATGGCTGTATGTGTGTGTGTATATATACATATGTACAAAATGTGTGTGCAGGTGTACATATGCGCGTAGTATATATACATATACGTACATGCTGTATCCGGTGTGTATATATACATATATATGGCATGTATGTGTGTGTGTGCGTACATATTATTATTATACGCATGTGTGCGTGTGTCCGTGCACACACATACGGCTGCAGGCAGACATATATACATATATATATTATTATTACGTGTACACACACACACATATTACGCCGTAGCCGCATGCATGCACATACACACACACACACACATACGTACGTGCGTGCACACACACATGCGTGTACATATTATTATTATTACGTATCACGTGCGTGCGTGCGCACACATTATTACACGCACACACACATATACGTACAGTCACACACACACACACACACATATTATTACGATACGCGCACACACACAGCATTATTATTACCGCACAGTGCGCACACACACACACACACACGCATGCGTATTATTATTACCGTACGTACGCGTGCGCACACACACACACACATACGTGGCGTGCGCACACACACACACGCCTGCGCATACGGCTGCGTGTCCATACGTGCGTGCCGCACACACACATTAATATTACCACACCCATACGTGCGTGCGCGTGCACACACACATTATTACCGTACGCACACATTACTGCACGTGTGTATATTATTATTGCATGTGTGCAATATTATTACATGACATACGTGTGCGTACATTATTACACACATTACGTATGTGCGTGCACACACACACATGTGTATTGCAGTGCACACACACACACACACACACACACATGCATGTGTGCACACATGTGTGCACACACATCTACACACATGCATGTGCACACACATGGCTGCATGCGTGCACACACACACACACACACATTGTGCCATTGCACACACACACACACACACATTTTATAGACGTGTGCACACACACACACACACACACATGCACACAGCACAGTACACACACATGGTGGTACGTGTGCACACACACACACACACACACATGTGCACACACACACACATACGGCTGCACACAGCACATTGGCGGTGGTGCGTGCGTGCACACACACACACACACACACACACACGCATGCAGGGTGCACACACACACATGCACGCACACACACACACGTACGTGCACACACACACACACACACGGCCGTGCAGCAGCATGCATGCACACACACACATATACATGCATGTGCGTGCATACATATTATTACAGTGCATGTGCGTGCACACACACATGCCACATATTATTAGGGCGCCGTGGCAGGTGCGTGTACACACACACGTACATGTACGTGCGTATATTATTATTATTATTACACATATTATTATTATTATGGCACATATGCATGTGCGGTACACATACACATATACGTATGTGTGTGTGTGTACATATATAACGTATGTGCGCGCATGACATGACAGCATTGCAGCCCATTATTATTATTCATGACAGGTACGTGTGTGCGCATATACGTACGTGTGCATATATATATACATACACCTATATTACACATACGTACGTGTGCGTATACACATACGTGTGTGCAGATAAACACACACATACACATACATACGTATGCAGGCTACATATACGTACGCATGCGTGTGCACACATGCCGCATGTACGTGCGTGCATACACATACGCATGCATGCGTGCGTATACAGCATATACGCATGTGTGTGTGTGGCATACATATTACATACGTATGTATTGCGGCAGTGTGTATATACATATACATATTATTATTATTGGCTGTGTGTGTATACACATATATGCGTGTGTGTGTGCGCATACATATACATGTACGTATTGCATGTGCAGTTTCATACACACACATATTATTACACACATACATGCGTGTGTGCATACATATGCATGCGTGTGTACATTATTATTATTACACATACGTGCATATTATTACATACGCATGCGGCAGAGCATAATATTATTATTACGTACGTGCGTGCGTGCGTATTATTATTGGCTACGCCGCATTTCTTTACAGGTACGTGCGCAGCACACACACACACA
>NC_056743.1:490255178-490262678 GCF_019279795.1 Protopterus annectens | reverse complement strand
CACACACATATATATATATACATATGTATACATATACAATATGCATATGTAGGTATGCATACATACATATATGCTGCCAAACATGTATATATATATATACATATACACATATACATAGACATGTATATACATGCATGCGTATGTATACACACACACATATATGTACGTACATACATATACATATACATGTATTGCAGCATGACACATATATATATATACACACACATACACACATACATGCACATACACACACACATTATTAGATATGTATGTATATGCATACATACACATACATACATACACATGTATGTATGCTGCACACACACACATATACATATACACATATATGCATGGCTGCGGTGGCTGCACATACATACATACACATATATACATGTATGCATATATACACATACATACACACACACATATACACATGGGCTGCATGTATGCATGTGGCTGCATGTTGGCTATACATACGTATTGCATGTATTGTGTGGCTGTACATACACATACACATACATACATATGCATGTACAGTATGTATACATACACACACACACATACACATACAGTAGCTGTATGCATGCACATTACACATACATATACATATATATGTACGTATGCATGCATATATACACACACACACACACATATATATATACGCTGCATGTATGTGCATGTACACACATACACACAAACACATATGCATGTGCATGCACACACACACACACATATATATATATATTGCCGCATGTACGTACACACACACATATTATTACGCATGTATTGTGCATGACATACATACATACACATATACAATATGACATGTATGTGCATACATATACATGCATGTACATGTATGTACACACACACACACACACACACACACACACACACACACACATATGCACACACACACACATATACATACATATACATACATGCATGTATGGCATGTATATACATATACATACATATTATTATGCTACGGCTGCTGCATGGCTATTATTACATGCATATTATTACACATGCATGTTAGTGTACGTATGTGCATGTACATACACATATACATACGTGTTGTTAGCATGTATATACATATACATATACATATGACATACATGTACTGCATGTGCATGCATATACATACGTACGTATGCATGTACACATACATATACATATGCATGCATGTGTACGACACATATTATTATTACGTATGTATGTGCATGTATACATACACATATTACATGTACGTGCATGTACGTATCTATACACATATGCATTGCATGTCCATGGCTGCATGTACAGACATATCTACATACATACATACACATATGTACGTATTGCATGTGGCTGCATACACACATACATACGTATGCATGTCACATGTATGTATGTATGTACATCTATACATATATATACATACATACATATACATACATGTATGTGTATGCACATATACATACATATACGTACGTACGTGCATGTATTACGTACACATACATACATGGCGTACGTACGTGCATGCATATATACACACACATACATGCATGTATGCATGCATATACATACATACACATGTATGCATGCGGTACGTACGCATACATATACATACGTATGTATTGTCCATGTATGTATGCGTATTTATTATACTTCATACATACATACATACGTGGCTGCATGCAGCATGTATGCATACACATATACATACGTACGTACACACACATGCACGTACGTGTACGTACACATATACATATACATACACATATATGTACGTACGTGCATGCATATACATACATACGTATTGGCTGCATGTGATACACATACATATATATTACGTACGCTGCGTACGTATTACATACATATGCATGTGGCGTGTACGCTGTATGTGTAATGCATATATATTACATATGTACGTATGCATGTATGTACATACATGTATTGCATGTATATGTACGTATATATATATATACGTACGTGCATGTACATACACATGCCGTACGTATGTGCATGCATTATCTACATATTACACATACACACACAGACACACACATATACGTACATGTGGCTGCACATATGCTACGTACACATACACATGCATGTATGCATGTATGCACATACATACATGTATGTATGCATGCATGCACATACACACACACACATACACACACATACACATATGTATATGCATGCATACAGACATACATACACACATACGTATGTGCATGCATATACACATATACATACATACAGTGCATGCACATACACATGCATGTGTATGCATATATATACACATACGTATAGTACTGCACATATTATATACATGCACAGGTTACATGTACGTGCATGTATACATACATGACATACACATACATGCATGCAGTATATGCATGTATATATACACACATACATACATATATACATGTATGTGTATGTGTATACATATACACACACATACATACATACATATATATACGTGGCTGTATGCACACACACATACATGCTGCATGTACGTACATATATACACACACATACATACATGCATGTGCATGCACACATACACATACACACATGTGCTGCACACATACACATACATAGTATGTGCATGCATATACATACATATGTATTGCATGTGCATATACATACATATATATATACATACACATATGCATGTGTACGTGTACATACACACACATACATACATACATGTGCAGTATGTATACATACACATATACATACATACATATGCATGTGCATGTACATACATATACATGCATGTGCATGCATACATACATACATGCACACATACACACATACACACACACACATGCTGCATGTGCATACACATACACATACACATACGATGCATATTGCATACACATACATATATATACACACATACATATGTATATACATGTGTGTGCATATACACATACATACATGCATACATGCATATGTGTATATATACATATACATACATGTACACACATATGTATATATGTGCATACATATACATACATACATGTACGTACATACACATGCCGTACATATGAGCATGCATGCACACATATATATATGCATGCATACACATACATATGCATGTACATATGCACACATACACACATGCACATGCCACGCACATACACATACATATATATGCATGTGCAGACACACATGCATATACATATTACATGCATGTATACATATATGTATACATATATACACATACACATATACATATGTATACTGCACATACATACATACATATTACATGCTATTACACATACATATATATATGCACAAATACATTACACATATGCATGCATGCACACACATATATACATATACATATGCATGCACACACATATATACATGTACACATACATACATACAGGTTATTACATGCACACACATACACACACGTACATACATACATGCATAGCACATACACACATACAGGCGTATACACATGCACACATACATATACATATACATACACATATACATATGCACATGCATACGTACATATACATACACACATATGGCTGCGCATACATATAACATATATACACACATGTATGCACACATACATATATGCATGTGCATATATACATACATATATGCATGTGCATATATACATACATATATGCATGTGCATATATACATACATATATGCATGTGCATATATATATGTACACATACATATACATATATGCACACATACACACATATGCACACACATATACGCATGCATATTACATATGCATATATGCACATACATGCACATGCCATATACATACGTATATACATACATACATGTATATTACACATGCATACGTTACATACAGTGCACATATGCACATACATACACGTATATGCATATGCACATACATACACGTATATGCATATGCACATACATACATATATATATACATATATATATGCATACATATATACATATATACATACATATATATATGCATACACATACATATATATATGCATACACATACATATATATATGCATACACATACATATATATATGCATACACATACATATATATACATACATGCATATACACGCATATACATACATGCATATACACGCATATACATACATAGATGCATATACACATATTATGTATATATGCATACATACACATGTATTACATACATACATATGTACACATACCCGCATACACATGCATACATATCATATAGGTATATATGTGCATATACACATGCACACATGCATACATACACACATACATACACACACATACATACGTATATATACATACGGCCACATACATATATACATACACATACATACATACATATACATGTATATGCATACATATATACACATATACGTATTATACACATGCATGCACATATACATATACATATTACACATACACGCACATACATACACGCACATACATACATACACGCACATACATACATACACGCATATACATACACGCATATACATACATACACGCATATACATACATATATAGATATGTGCATACACACATATACATATATTATATGCATGCATGTATACATATACATACATAGCTGCATGCATATATACATACACATATGTATACATATATATATATATACATATACACACATACACATACATATACATATACATGTATACATACACACATATATGTATATATACATACATATATATGCATACACATATACATATATGTATACATATTATTATTACACACATATGCACACATATATGCAGGCACATGCATTACGACATACATCACATATTACATACATACATATTACACATACATACACATGCACATACACATATACACATATATGCATACACATACATACACATATACATGCATACATGTACACATACATACGCATACATGCATACACATACACATATTACATATATATGCATATTATTACATACATACATGTACATATTATTATTACATTACACATATTACATGCATATTATTACACTGCATATATCATATGTACACATACGCACACATACATATATTGCATGTATGACATATACATGACATACACATACACATACACATACATCTAGCACATATATACACACACACAGCATACATACATACGCACATGCTACGCACACATACACATGCATGCACATACACACACATACATACATACATACACATACACACATGCACATACATGCATTATTACATACACATACATATTATTACATGCGCATACACACACATATGCATTACATTATACATACACACATGCATACACATACACATATACACATGCATATTACATATGCATACATATTACATACACACACACACATATATGCACATACACACATACACATGATACACACACACACATACACATATTATATATATATGTCACATTACGCAGCATACATACATACACATGTACACATACATACATGCACATACATACACACATACATGCAATATACATATACACACATGCACATTACACATACGCATACACACATATGTATACGCACATGTACATACATATATACATGCATATACGCACATACACATGTATACATACATGCACACACATACATATGCATATACGCATATGCACACACATACGTATATTTAACACACATACGTACACATACGCACATGCACACACATATACATGCACACATACACATGCATATTATTACGCAGTGCATATACACATACATGCATATGCACACACATATTATTGCCATGCACACATTAATACATGTACATACATGATGACATGCATACAGGCGTACACATGCACATGTATATACATGCACACATACGCATATACATACATACATATGCACATGCACACACACATACGTACATACATGCATTACGCACATACGTATTACACATGCACATACACACGCATGCACACACATACATATACGCACATGTATACACATATACGCATACATACATACATGGCTACACATGCATACATATTACGATATATACATACATACGCTTGCACGCACATACGCATGCATGCACACATACATACATGCACATACGCACACACACACACACACACATACACACATGCGTATATACATACATACATACACATGCATATACACATACGCACATTTGCATACATACACATACATACATGCATATACATACACATACATGCACATATGCACACACATACATACATACATACATACATATGACATACGCAATATGCATATACATACATATATATACATATGTGCATGCATACATATATGCATATGCCGGTATACATGCATGCTGCATACATGCTGCATACATATGTATGCATTACATACATACACATACATACATGCATATACGCACATACATATACATACATGCATGTACATGTATATCACACATGTGTACATATACACATGCACATACATACATGTATTACATGCATGCCGGCGTACATACATGCACACATACGTACACATACACACATGCACATACACATACATATACGCACACATACATACATGCATATACATTGCAGACATGCACGTATATATATTACATATATATATACATACATGCATACATGCACACATGTATATATATATACAGCACATACATATATAGCTATTACGCATATACATACATATATATACATCCATACATGCACATACATATACGCATTACACATATATATGCATACATATACAGCATATATATACATACGCACATGCACATACGCAATACACATATATACATGCACACACACACACACACACACACACACACACACACATACGATACACATATATGCACATGCACATAATACGCACATCACATATACATATACAATACACACACACAGCACGCATACATATGCACATGTGCACACACACACACACATACACATGTATATGCACATATATACGCATTATTACGTTAGACACACACATACGCACATGAGACACACACACATTACGCATACGTACGTATACAGCACACATTACGACATACATACGCATATGCATATATATATGTATATGACATATGCATATGCACATATACATACACATATATGTATATATGTATATGTATTACACACGCACATATACACATATACATATATGTATATACATATGCATATGTACATACATATATGTATATGTATATACATACATACATACATGTATACATACACATACATATATATTGCATGCACATGTGTACATATACATACATGCACATACATAGACATATACATATATACATATGTATATATATATATACACATACATATATATATGTACATATTATACACATATGCATATGTACATACATATATACACATTATTATTACGCGGTATACACATGTACGTATTACATACACATATTATATATATGCACATATACATATATACGCACATACATATATACATATATACGCATATGCATATATACAAGGCGCATACGCATACATGCATACAT
>NC_056743.1:490115178-490250178 GCF_019279795.1 Protopterus annectens | reverse complement strand
GGGCACCGGGCTGGCAACTCGACACCGTAAAACTCCACTGCCAATCAATGTGCGGACAAGGTGATCCACTGTGGCGACCCTTAACTGGGAAAAGCCGAAAGAAGAAGAATGATTAGAAGAACTGATGAAGGGATAAAACTTGACTTGAGATGATGTGATAGTTAGACAGAAAAGGAGTACTGTGATAATTTTGTATATTATCTGGTTAAGAATTGAGGGAATATAGAGAGGGAGAAGTTCTGTGTTCTACTGAGTGTAGTGATGAGACAATTGGGTAAGTTTTATTTTTTGTTGGAATTTGTGTGGAGATGAAAGTAGACAAGGAGGTGGCTTGAAATTGTGGGTAGGGTAGGGAAGAGGAGATGATTTTTCCAACAAAAAGGCGAGCATTCTCAGAACAATCTGTAAGGAAGATCTCGGTGAATGGAAGCTTTGAAGGTGAGTGGAAGCTATTTAATTTCAAAGCTAAGCTTCTAATAAGTGAGGGGGCAAATTAGAGGTTTGTATGCTACTAGTGTTGTGTCCTGATACGGGTGCCATAACCAGGACTGAGATCACTGGATGTGACTTGGTATAACTTCTGTTTGAAAGAAAAACAAATTCTTTGAGGTGATTTTGCTTAATGGAACTGCAAAACTAATTGTAGCAGTCACAAACTTTTTCATCATGCACAACAGTCTTGGCTTATAACTAGGTCAAATATGTAAGGATTCAGCAGTAATTCACTTAGTAAATGCATGTATTTCCTAATATTATACAGCTATAAGGTCCCTGGCTGAGAGGGTTACTTTGCTGTCAGTTGCTCTTCTCTTGCCTTGTGGCTTCCAACAGGTAGAAACAAAATGTGTGTGTGCATGGGATGGTGCACTAAAAGAACCTGGTTAACAGCAATGAAAAGTAAGAATACAGAGAAAAAAGAATTACTGAGTAGGGCAATCATGACTTTTTAATGAGATACAGTAGTAATCCTGAAATTTTAACTATTTTGGGGGGCAGAAGTTGAAACATTTTTAGAAGTGGTATTTTTATTATGGCATGCCTTTTGCATGCTATCTGTTATTACCAGTATTTGTTTAAGCAGTGGGAAGAGATGAAAGTAGGGAAATATGATTTCAAAGGTGGAGGAAAAGGTGACATGGGTAGAATAAGTGGGAAATTAAGAGACAATGTTTTTAACTAAAGTAGAGCAGTGTGTGATTTCTAAGCCAAAAGTCAAGTTTTGGTACTGTAGCCTAATGAAGACTGACTGTTATGTTTTTTAAGTTCTATTAGTGTGATAGCAAACACTGATACACCAAGTATATGGTTAAGATTTCTTGTGCACACAAAGCACTAACAATAGAAAAATAAACAATTGATGTTAGCTAAGCTAAAGTTATTGGAGGAGGGAATGATATCCAAACAAATACATTTCTATATGGTAGTGTAACCAATACTGAGAGTTACTACTATTTTTAATTTTTTGCACTGTGATAGCATACACTAGTATGTGGCTCACAAATTCCCTTGTGTACACAAGCATTACTAGATCTAACAAATTATTTGTTCACAGTAGTGATACACATTGTGACTACCTTCATATTAGACATGATGCAACCAAAAAAATAAAACTATTCTGCATGTGAGTGCAGTACACAAGTTTCTGGTAGTTGGAGGGATTTTAATAAACACTCATGGATCAGTGTTTAAGTCAGAGTACAAAAAGAACATGAGTGTTGCACTTCTCAAGGGAAATAATAACTAAGGCCAATCCATATTTTGCCAAGTTATCAAAGTGTGCAGCGAGACTGCAACATTTCATTAGTTCACAAAAAACATTTGTTGCTGATCTAACCTATAGCATCTGGATAGTCTGTTTAACACCTTTTGTGTGTGTGTGTGTGTGTGTGTGTGTGTGTGTGTGTGTGTGGGGGTGAGAAATTTCATGAAGCTTGTACTATGGTAGGACAGCATCAGAGATTAAGCTTTCTTCCAGTAGAAAGCTAAGCGTTTGAGGAACAATCTATGAAAGAGCTCCCTGTGAATGGATTCTTGTGGAGGTGAGTGGAAGCACTTTAAATTCAATGCTTAGCTTCTGATATTAAGTGAATGGGCAAATAATTGTGTGCTACTAGTGTTAAACACATATAGAGGCACTATAACCTGAGGCAAGGTACATTCATCTGGTTTTATAACATTCTCCTTTTGAAAAAAAAAAACAAAATCAACTTTTTACTTGAGCACTAGTGGCTAATAACTAGGGCATACCTAAGGATCCCACTGCATCCAGCTGCAATTCAATTAGAAATGCACATATGTACTAATATTCTACAGCAGATGAGGTCCTACATGCACTAGACTAAAGAAAGGAGCACCAAAGTATTTTTTTTTTTAAGACAAAATTATTTTTAATTCATCACAGTTACATGTACTGAACTGCTTCTGTGGTCATACAATCTCCCAGATTTGTATAATTTTCCCCAACAAGGTTAAAAATCACTGAAGAACAACTAGTATTTGTGCCTTTTTGACTAGTAAAGTCCAACTGGGCTAAGCCATTTTTCAATGGATGCCCAGGAAGATGAGCTTCAGAAAGTATATTAAAGATATGTTCGTATCTTTCGGCTTTTTCCTGGTTAGGGGTCGCCACAGCAGAACTCCGGTCCGCTAATGATTGGCAGTAGATTTTTACGTGCTGGCTTACCGGGCCTAACGCACAACCTTCAATGAAGGAACGCCCATTTACGCATGTCGCCACACAGATTACGCTCTGAGAATTGAACGGGCAACGTCTAACTGTAAGGCGACAACGCTACTGTAGCAGTATATTAAAGATATGATGAAGTAAATTTTACAAATATGCACTACATAGCTCTTAAGACAGCTAAATGCAAACAGATAATTCTTCTGTAGTGACATTATACAATATACAAAGATAAAATGCTTATTTCTTCTGTGCTGCCATTATACATCATATTAAATTCCATGTGCAAGACATTTCATATGGAGCTAGTTCATGTGCAAGATGTGTGACAAGCAGACATTAGATGAGACTTAAGACATGGGTAAGGGTTACAGTATAGATTTTAAGAATACAATTGAGGTAAGGACTGTGAAACATTCAATAGGTAAATTATGTCTAGAAGAGGGAGATAGGCATTGTATAGCTGAGCCCATGGTAGTGGCATAAGTATACTACAGTACTTATTGACATAGAACATGGTTATAAGAGTGTGGAGAGTATTTGAAAGAGATGGAAAAAAGTGGGAATAAGGATAGGAAGTTAACTGAGGAGGAGAGGTTGAAAGTTTTGTTGTGTAGGAGAGAATAGTGGTTATAAGGACGGGGGGATGAGTTCACAAGTGAAATGCGGTTATCCAGGTAAGGAAGTATGTGTATGACCCCTTTTAGTTTAGGTGGTGGTTTGGTATGGCCATGAAGGCAGTAAGTATTATGATCTGTCTTGCTCACAGTACCCTCAGTAATCAAGGAGTGTTAGAATGCCGTCAGAACAAATTGTAATAATAGTTTTCCTTTCAAGCCATGGTTATATCTAAAAAGGTAATATTTAAGCAATAAAATGTGTCTGGGTATGGCTAATTTATTTTACCATTAACATGGTGCATAGCAGTTACAGAATGACATTAAACTATTTTACATTTTTATTTTTTGAAAATATATTTGTTGGAATTCTATATTTACGTTATTTTTTTTTTTGAAAGTCTATTTTTAGTATTGTACTTAATCATGTGCTCTCCTATCA
This sequence comes from Protopterus annectens, assembly GCF_019279795.1. Classification (NCBI taxonomy): domain Eukaryota; kingdom Metazoa; phylum Chordata; order Ceratodontiformes; family Protopteridae; genus Protopterus; species Protopterus annectens. The sequence goes on along the minus strand of NC_056743.1, from coordinate 490,246,436 downwards.
CTTATTTAAATAAAAAAAAAGTATTTAGTGTTAGGAGTTCTGAATGTTTTGGAAACATGACAATTTTAATAATCCCACATGAGGGCTTGATTCTCAACTCCTCCTGAACATCAAAATTTAATGTAATAGACTCATCAAAATGCACACTTATTGAACCTGCAAGTGGCGACACTTTTTTGCAGGAAGGCTGCCCTTTTGAACCCCCCAGATATTTCATAGCCTTTATTCTCCTTATTTAAATATACTAACTCCACAGTCATGCAACCTGCCAGAAAAAGAGAAGGGAAAATAAGCACCTAGTAAGATGAAAACTGCACTAACATGTACTGTAATCTCTCAGTATGACAATAAAAAGTAAAGTAATTCTATGACTTTTCCATTTGAGGTTATGGTATTGATAAGGATTGCATTTAACTTGGGAGATTTCTTCAAATGCATCATCTCCCAATAATAAATTACTGGCATTGTATAGGTAAAGAAAAATGTCAGTTAGCTGGAAAAGGAATATTTTGTTTCAATAAATGTGTCTCCACAGTAATGTTACACACTACCTAGAATTTAATATGACCTAGTTTAAAGATATGCAAATAACCAGGTTTTTGTCATTTAGTATCAGGTTGAGTAAATAAGATTGCTGCAAAAAGTTGTATGCTGTATGTTTTCTGATCAACCTTGGTAGTAGAGGCTTCTTGTGACTGGCAGATAAGCATATACATGTTGTATCCTGTAGTGGGACAAGTGGGCATGATTAGAGGGATGAAATGGAAACTATAATGTAAAAACCTACAGGTATCTCATTTTGTACTACTGGCATAAACTAAGTGCTAAATAGTGAAGGCTGCAACCAAGGCACAAACAATACAGCTTCATATAATGCAGATGAACATTAATGAAGAGGAGTTCAGAGGGTGAGCTTCGTGTCCCTGGAGTAGTAGTTTTCATGCTGCACATATATATGTCACTCTTCATACCTTCTCTTGCTCTTGACTTGATGTAAATTCATTTGCTGCTACAACTTGTTCTAATTTTTAGCATGGTACATGCTAACTGAATTTTGCTTCAATGTGATCATTTTATTGATTTTGCAGTTATTTTATATGTGAGGTAATTGTGCTTTGTTAACCATACTAATTTGCATTTCTGCAAGGATATAAAATGAGGGTCATTTTTTCCCCCTTTGGTAGCCGCACTGATGCATATCGAAGCATGACCACACTGCTTAATGCGAGTCATTTTCTTTTATAATGAAGACGCTGAGTTTACTCTTCAACTTTGCTTAGGAGGCTGTGTTTTTTTTTCTTCTAGGTAAGTGTACTTTGTTAGCTTTGATCCAGGACAAATGCAGAAATTACAGATGGTTATCAGGCAAAAGGCACAAAGAAATTATAATTGCTCACCTTTAAAATCATACACTCAAACAATGTTTTATAAAAGGTTTGGTTTTGCAAGTCAGAACTGTACTACCAGTCATTGAGTCATTATGTCAGTGTTGCACCCCTTTACTCAAAAGTAAACAAGTAGCTTGATGAGCACTGCTTGTCACAACTCACGACTAAACAAGTAGCAGCTTGATGAGCACTGCTTGTCTCAATTCACAACCAAACAAGTAGCAGCTCGATGAGCACTGCTTGTCTCAATTCACAATTAAACAAGTAGCAGCTCGATGAGCACTGCTTGTCACACATCACAACTAAACAAGTAGCTCGATGAGCACTGCTTGTCACACCTCACAACTAAACAAGTAGCTCGATAAGCACTGCTTGTCACAACTCATGACTAAACAAGTAGCAGCTTGATGAGCACTGCTTGTCTCAATTCACAACTAAAGAAGTAGCAGCTCGATGAGCACTGCTTGTCTCAATTCACAACTAAATGAGTAGCAGCTCGATGAGCACTGCTTGTCACAGCTCACAACTAAACAAGTAGCAGCTTGATGAGCACTGCTTGTCACAGCTCACAACTAAACAAGTAGCAGCTTGATGAGCACTGCTTGTCACAGGAAATGGTTACTGATGCTATTTCAGCTTCAGTGCCAGGAATCACTTGCTGTTTTAACTTTCAGTGACAGCACCATGGAGTTAGAATACAGAAATTCAGGTGGTGAGGGAGCTTGCCCCAGTTCAGGAAGAAGAGGGGGCTTGTGTTCATCTGGTTGTAGTTTTGTCAGAAAGATATTACTATTTTTTTGAATACTAAGATGATAATGGCCAACTGCAGCTGTGACACAACACCTAACCAGCATAAAACAGTGTACACAAGTAACTACAGGAAATCACCACCTCTGTTTGCTACTTACTCGACAAGTTACTGCATAAAGCATATTAAATACAATTAAAACTGCGGTGTGATAGTATAATGTGGGTCATCATTCTTTTGTTAACATTTATACAAGTTAAGTGAACAAGTAGATTATTTTAAAGTGATGAGATGTTCTGCACATGTTTAATGTGATACAGTCTTGCTCTTGAAGTTGTAATTGTGCTACAGGTTTCCATACTGATACTTGACCTCTCGCATATTATATTCATGCAAGTGTAGTCAATGCAAGTCTGGGAGGTATACTTTTGTGAAGATGGCAAACTATGGAATAATTTGAAAGTCGGTGAATGATTATGGATGCAAAATTATTGCTATACTGAGTTACGTTGTTTATATTAGAGTCTCACATACTAAGTGAATGCAAATGAGTGAATACCGGAAAGAAAACGTACAGTTTGGATTTATCAAAGGGAGGTCATGTCTGTTAAATTTGGTTGACTTTTTTGAGACTGTCACCAGAGCCATGGATAAGGGGAAGACTGTACACCGCCTACCTTGACCTGGCCAAAGCCTTCAACAGTATTCCCCACTCGGGCATAATAGATAAACTCTCAACTAGGCATCAATCCATATGTTACCAGATGGGTAACTAACTGGCTCACTGGTAGAACCCACTTAGTTCAAACAGGGTAAGCCACCTCAAGCAGTAGACCCATATTGAGTGGTGTACCCCAGGGTCATTCTCAGGGCCACTGTTATTTGGGTTATACTTTTCTGAGGTGCAGGCCATATCCAGTAGGCTATGCAAGCTGGGAGCTGTCACCAATTCCCTTACTGACATGGACATCCTCCAAGAGGGTCTCACCCAAACAAATGACTGGTGCCAGAAGCTGAATACAAAAAAATGCATCATCATCCTCTTTGGGGAGAGTGATGTCCCCACAAATTATCACATTAATAACATCTTAAGCATGTAGTCAATTATAAGGGATTTGGGTACCCAGATTGATAGCAACCTGACTTTTGACCACCATGTTGCTTCCATTGTACGGAAAGCTTTCTACATTGCCCATCTCATAAGTAAAGGGTATCTAATCCAGGGACAAGGAGGTCATAACATCTCTTTATTCTTCCCTTATAAGGCCCATTATTGAGCACCACGCCCCATTCGGCATGTACCTCGCAAAACACATGCAGCAGCTGGAGATACCACAGAGTTCCTCATCAGGAAGATCCAGGGCCTCAAAAATCTACCATACACAGGCTAAAAGCCCTATCCCCTCTACCTTCTTTCATACAGATTCCTCAGAGGTAACCTCTGCCTGGCGTATAAGGCTATCTCGGACCCCGCCTTGATGGGACTGCTGCATATGCGCAAGTCAAGCTCCACTCGAGTAACCTGCACACGAGGCCTCAGCCTGACCTGTGACATCAATAGGGCTTGTTGGCAGGACAGATTTGTATCCCAGAGACTTTCCCATCTATGGAATAGGCTCCCTTCCACGTCAAGCAGGGTACCTCTTTACCCATTTTAAGCACAACCTGGATAACTGGACCGGAGTTAGAAAATTCATTGCTGGGATTCCACCCGTGTCCCTGCTGGACAGGAGGATCAGGTGCTGATCTGTCTATGCATGGGCTAAACTCTTGGCTAGGCTTATAAGGGCCTTGGGGCCAAGAGCATAGTAATTTCCCATGATCCTGTGATGGGCAGTGTCAGTAATGAGGACAGAGGAAAGCACAAGGCGAAACTCTTAAATATAACACGTCCTATATGAAGCAGCAGAGAATTAATGGGGTATGAGATTATGGGGCAGCAGAGGTCTTGGCAGTAAAAGCACCAAAGCCAGACATCTGTTTGTATTGGTCCCTGCTTTTTTCTTCCTGGATGCTTGTGTGAGGTCCAGAAAGTCAGGACTGCACATATAATGTAGCAAGGTGGAAACTGTAGAAAAAGGCAGGTGAGCTTATCCAGAGGGCACATGTTTTAAGACAAACTGGGGACTTTATAGTTTTTTACAGAGACAGATGCAATATTCACCCTTCCCCTCCCCACAACACCAAACACACACAAGAAGAATCATGGAATGCTGAGTAAGATATCAACTTTAATTTGTTTATGTATTTATTTTTTTCAAGCAGTTTCAATTCCTGATATGCAGGTAGTAGTCTATACCCAAACCGAATAGATTCAAATGTCAGATATAATGGCATGATGAAAGTATGGAAACTGAAGTCAAACTATGGCAATATATTAAGCACATACTTCTTAAAATTGAATGTACTGGATTGCCTTATCCCTTGTAAAATTTGTACTTGCTGGTAAATCACTGAGGATTTTAGTCAGTCAGTAATGCCAGACAGTACAATTCTAATTGTTCTGAAAGTGCATGTTAATACAAAACTTGTTCAATTAACTTTTCAAATGAATGAGTGACATCTAAAAAAACTCTCCCTAATGTTCTGCCCCCTTCCCCCAAATTATTTTTAGCTTTGTCCAGAATTCTTAACAAAGACATTAAGAGTTTAAGTAGGTCTGGTCATTGCTTTCTACATACTTTCCTCCATTCTGTTACTTTTATGAAGCTTTAGCACAATAATAAGCCTGCACACAGAGAAGGAGAAGAATTCTTACTCTTCCTTGCACAAGTGTCTATTAACTACAGATGATTTAATTGTAAAATTACATGCTGTTATAGACTATAAACTATATTATACAAATTAGGTTACCCTCTATCACTTACACACAGGGCTAAAGGTACTATAACTTTGATTAATTCCTGTTATAAAGTGTGCAGCATTCAAGCATTCAGTGTAATTGGCTGAAATAATTGGTCTGGCTGACCAGGATAACATGCTTTGCTGGCTTCAAATAAAAATGTTTTATTGAGGAGTTATTTTTACAGGGCAGGAGTAAAATCTATTTTTTTTACAGCAGCATTTTTCTGTTTTTTTTTTCTAACTTGGGGGAAAAAAGAACAATCAACATGCTACAAGGCAGACTTGTCAAGACACGTTGTTTAAAACCACTACATTTCATGAAAAGGTGTAAAAGATCCATATTCTTCCATGTAATGTTTCCAAAACCTGAAATTTTAGAAGTCCTTGTTTTGCTGAATTCCTGTATTAACAGCAAAGTACCCCTTTTATGTCTTTTCAGAATTGTATACTTCCTTTTCCATGTTCTAGTCTCTAAACTGTGTAACCATGGCAAAATATAATGGCTGAAGTAATTATTGCATTTGTAAAATAACAGGTGGGACATTTTTAAGGTAAGGACACTAAATGCCTCCTATGAAGGTAATATTGGTCTAATAGTGTATCGATCATTTGTACAATAATTTGATATACTCCAACAAAGTTTTATGATGTCAGCTGTACTGTGTGAGGAAGTTTGATTTTCAAAGTTCTAGAATCCATTTAACTCTCCCTCTTGACTGACTGACATTCATGCTTGCTGCTGTTCCATTAGTTCTCAAAATATCATTTCAACTGACTTTTCAGAAACCTTTTATACTGCATTATACTGTAGTCTAGTCTATTTCTGATGTATGAAAGCTTGCAGTTAGGTGTGTGTACATACTTTAGCAAAACTAGCACCCCACCCTCTCAGAAAAAAAAAAGTCTTTGGATTACTGTAGGAAGCCAGTCACGCACCACCAAATCCATGACCTCCCCCTCCCCCCACCCGCTGTTACTAGAAGAGTCATAAAAGTTGAATCGGAGTACCTTCTTTTACTGGCATTTTAGTACAGAAAAGTGCTGTCAATGATCCTGCTTCTTACATTGCATTCCCGCATACTTGTTAAGCAACTGGTGTGATCTATGTTGGTGCTGAATGTGGAAAAAGTACCGATGGATGTATTTTAAGACATGTTTAAAGCTCCTCTTAACACATTTTTCTAATATCCATGTCAAACGTACTATACTTGAAAGAAACTATACAAACTAACAATGATGAAATCATATCAACTTGGTGATGACAAAAAGGAAGACTTTGTCATTGTCTTGTCAATATTACTAACTGTAAATGCCCAGGACATGTATGCTGCTACAAAACCCGTTCTTTTAATAATGTTTTGAGTGAATTAGAGGAACACTTAAAAAGACAAAATGCATTGAATAACTCCAGTGTAAGAGTATGTATGCTATATAGGCTTAGTCAGAATGCTGCAGGGGAAGTTGACAAATTCTGCTCCATAGCAACTTTGATGATTGACTATGAACCAGATATGTTGTCCTTAAAGACAAACTGCAATGATGTAACTACTACTTTTGGCTTTTACCGGTTAGGGGTCGCCACAGCGGATCACCTATCTGTTCATGATTAGCAGTAGAGTTTTTACAGTGTTGAGTTGCCAGCCTGGCGCCCAACCTTCCACAGAAGGCACACACATCCACGCACACACACGCATCTAGGGCCAATTTAGAGTGTCCAATCCACATACAGCATGTCTTTGGGATGTGGGAGGAAACCGAAGCTCCCGGAGGAATCCCATGTGACCACAGGGAGGACATGCAGATTCCACACAGAAGGCACCCCAGCTAAGGATCGAACCTGAGAACCTCTTGCTGTGAGGTGGTAACACTAACTGCTGCACCACCGGGGCCACCCAAACTGCAGTGATGTAACTAAGCAATTAAATGTTACAGGCTTAGTGCCCAGAATTTGTAATAAGAATTCTGAATGAGGTAGTATAAAGTGAAGGCACTGGGACAAATTTATAAAGGTTGCCACAGGGTGTACACAAAGTCGCTATGCTAGACGCTAATGAGAGAGTCCATGGGAAAGGCATATACTAATTAGCCATGTGCTCTCTCCTGTTAAGGAAGGCATCTACATGCTTTCATGCCTTCACCCAACCCATAGACAAATGCGTGGAGTGCAGACTATCATGGGTGTAGCTTGCAAGTCATTAGTGTTCATCCATTGTGGCAGGTAATTGCCTGAGTATTTAGAGCTAAGGTGTAGGGTTTGTATGTGTCTATAGATGTGTGAGGGTCTGAATATGTGACCATATGCACCTGTTGGGAAGGAGGCAGTAGGGAAGTTAGTTAGGCAGTAAGTTAGGAAGGTGTGTACATATGGATGAATGTACCTGCAAAAGTGATCAGGTGGGGGAGGGGCTGTTTTATAACTGTGTGCATGGATGGAATGAGATGTACGTGTTAGGTGGAGTGGCTGCCATAGATCCACAGACCCTTAGACCAACAAACAGAGCCTGCAACATTGGGTGGGGGACTCTCAAGCCACCGGGGAATATTCTTTATAGGCATGCCTGAGTGGTACTTCAGCAGTACAGAGATTAATGAGTAGGGGGATCCACTAGCCACCAGAGAGAACTCTGGGATGGGTATGGGGTCTGGACTGTATGTGTGTGTTTGAATGTGTGTGTGAGAGAGTGAATGAGAGGGGGTTCTCTGCTTGGGTCTACTTTGTTTCATTGAATCCCATGTCATTGAATTTCATTTCACCCCGACCACATTGCTGAAAACTCATTTCACTGAACTTAGTATATATGGCACTGTGTAGAGTACTGTAAGGCAAGTAAAAGGTATATGCCATTTTCTCCACTGTAATGCTATCCTGGAGTTAGTATAAATAGTTAGTGGGGGGTGTGGGTGGCATGTGGGGCGTAACTCCCTACCTTGTTTGTTTCATATTGTAATTACCAAAAACTTCAAAACAATACATTTTCAACAATAGACATGCATAGTTACAACACCAATGACCAACTCTCTCTGGAAGACAATATGTACTCAAAATAAATGGGGATGGGGGGCTATGCAACCCCCAATGTAGGGGGCTGTGCCCCCCACACCCTCCTAACTATATATACTAACTCCAAGATCACACTACAGTGGGAAAAAGGGCATATACCTTTTATTTGCCTTGCAGTACTCTACACAGTGACATATACATTAACTGCAGTTCAGTGAAATGAGTTTTCAGTTATTTGTGTTTTCAGCAATGTGATCGGGGTAGAATGTAATTCAGTTAAATGAGATTCAACAAAACAAAGTACACACCCCTGCTTAGATTATGCGACTGCCAATACTGTTCTCTATCTCAGGAAGTGCTGATCTGTACCCTGCAGTAGTTAACTGTGGTTAATTGGTATGCAAATTACCTGCTGATGAGATCTTTCCTCATTAAGGCTAACATGTCTATGAATCTCAAAATAGTACATTGCGTTAACAAGACCTTTTTACCACAATGCTTGATGTGATATGTTAGCTGGTTAATGAATCCTCTGGATTTGTTTTCATGCTTGTGTGTACTCTTCAGCACCAACAGAGTAATACTCAACAACTTGGCTCAAGAATCTTAGACATTTTAAAAGGAATTGTACTTATAAACTTAGAAAGCTGTTAGAATAACAGATTTTACATTAGCATACATTTTCTGAAAAGATCCATCTATCCTCAACCTGCTTTTTCCTGTTTTTGCACATGTGGTGGAGTGTCGCTTCAACTGTGACAATCATCTTGAGTCAAGGTTTACACCACTGGGTGGCTAGCCCCTGCCCTGGTAGTTCATCCATAGCACTCACTCAGACATACTGCCAGTTTAGTGTGTTCAGTCCACCTAATGCATGTCTTAGGAATGTGGGAGGAAACCGGAGCACCTGGAGGAAACTCACATGACTGCAAGAAGGACATGCAGTGTCTGCACAGAAGGTACCCCAGCCGAGAATTGAACCGGAGAACCTCTTCCTGTGAGGTGACAACACTAACTGCCTGATTTTTTTTCCTCCTGAAAGGATATGAAGTCTGAAATCAAACACATGTCATTATTTAGTGACTGCATTTCTCAATTTGCCAGAACACAGCAGATTTTATTTATTTTAGTTATTTGCAGTTTGTTGACCGTAAATCCACGGTGGTGCAACGGTAGTGTTGTCGCCTCACAGCAAAAAGTTCTCCCGTTCGATTCTCGGCTGGAACACCTTCTGTGTGGAGTCTGCATGTCCTCCTCGTGGTTGAGTGGCATTCGAAAGACATGTGTAGATGGCCGTGCCTTCGTGTAAGGTTGGCCGTCGAGCTGGCACCTAGGCACCGTAAAAATCTATTGCCAATCATTAGCAGACCTGAGTTCTGCTGTGGCGACCCCGAGAAAAGCTGAAAGAAAAAAATTTGCAGTTTGTTGACCAGGAAATTCCGTTGGCCAAAATGAGCCCTTTTTCAAGGGAGGCCCGGGGAGAAAAGTTCCACTTACGATATTACAATAGTTAAAAATACAAAAATATTACATGATGTGAAAAATAACAGATTGACAAAGTAATAATAACAAAGAATTTTGTGGCATATGCCCTAACAAAGCATTCTGGGATTACATGGAAGATCAAGATATTAAACTGCCTTAAATGAAAGATAAATTAGGAAGGCGGAAGAAGAAAATAGCAAGTGTTAGGCAGAAATTATGAAAGAAAGCCAAATAGAAAGGAGAAGTAAAACAGATAAAAGTTAGGCAGGATGAGAGCAGAAGCATTCCCAGTTAGATGAGAGGTAGGAATGAAGCAAAGTGTTAAAACTAGAATGATTCGGAGTAGTTTGCATGTGTGGTAGAAGAAAGTTCCATTTGCGTGTTAGGGAAAAGGACAATAAAAGTTGTCCTGCACTACGTGTGGGTTTGTACACTTAAAGGACATTCTGATTTTTGGATCTGAGTGATTGTCTAGGAAGATGAAGGGTGAGAATAGAGGAGAGGGAGGGGCAGTTAGGATTAAAGATGAGTTTATATACAGTGGAAAATTGAATAGAAAAGTGACAGAAAGTTCCAATCAATTTAAGGAGTGTAGGGAATAGCAGTGGTGAGAAGAGGACTTGGAGCCAGTAGCAAACTTAGAGATTTTATTGTAGCAAGATGCAAGTTTTGCCTTTAGAGGGGATTGAAGGTTAGGAAGGAGAGGGGCTCCATACATGAGAGAGGGATGGAGGTAAGTGACAGCAAGGATATACTTAGTTGAAGGGGTGAGGAACCGATTGTGCCGATGCAACATTCCGAGCTTTTGATGGCTTTTATTGACATAAATCATCTAGATGAATGTTGAACTTGACATTTGGTATACAGTGCTGGAAGTTACTGATAAAAATATTAATAAGGGACCCAGAACAGAGCCTTGGAGTACTCCTGTCTGAGTAAGAAGTTTAGAAGAGATGCAGTGTTTCCACTTGACAGCCTATCTGTTTGAGAGGTAACTGGAAAACTAATTGATGGAAGAGGGAGATAGGTTGAGAAGAGAGAGTTGAAAAAGAAGTAAATGATGGGAAATAGTATTGAAAGCTTTAGATAAGTATAGGAAAAGGGTGAATACAATATTACCTGCGCCACGAGCATGGTTAATGATATAAGAAAGGAAAGAAGGGCAGTAGTAGTGCTGTGTCCAGGTCTAAATCCATGTTGAGGAGGGGTCAACAGATTGTCTAAATGATAAGGGAAGAGTTGCAAGTGAATGCATTTTTCAAGATTCTTAGAAATAGGGAAGAGAAGGGCTACTGGACGAAAATTGGAGATGTCAGTATTTCAGCCCCCTTTGTGTAAGGGAATAAAGGCTTTTTTTTCCAGAGGAGGGGTACATATGATTCTTGAATGGAATGATTAATTAGGATGCAAATGGGAAGTACTCTGCCATCAGTAGCTGCCTTAATGAATTTGGATGGTAGGTTATCTGGGGCATTAGGGGATGGTTTTAGTTTTTGTAGTAATTTTTTTATGGTATTAACAGGAATGGGTTTGAAGGTAAAGGAAGGAAGTTATGAGTAGAAGACATAGTGGAAGCTAATACATTGTTAGGGAAAGATGTGGAAAGCATGGCTATAGAGTCTAAGAAAAAGGAGTTAAACTAGGCAGCAATAACAGGATTAGGAGAGTTTATCTTAGCAAGGATTGTCATTTCTGCCAGATGTGAGAAAGGCAGAGATAATGCTCCAAATTTTTTTGCGATTAGATTCGACTGTTTTGAAGTTTGGAGTAGTAGGATTTATGACTGGGAACTGTTTTTTAACTTTAGTATGTAGTTGTTTGTATTCAGAAATGGAGTTAGATGTGTATTTTTTGTAATATTTCCATGATTTATCTCCGAAATGCATAAGGGTTATAGTTTCTTTGGAGAGCCAGGGGGCAATTTTATTTTTAACCCTTTTAGTTCTAGGAGGAGTAAAGTTATTTCGTAGGTTAGTAAAATAATTATTAAAGTAAGTAACCGCATTGTCGAGAGGAGTTTTTAGAAAGTTCCAGTTCATATGTTTTAAGCAGTTAGAGAAGGTTTTAGCATTAAAGTTTGTGAGGGTACGGGTTGAGATGTAATTATGTTATAAGAGGAGAGACGAAGGTGAACAGCATATAAAAGTAGGAAGATGATCATGAAGGGGGAATCGGGCTTAAGTCCCAGAGTCTGAAATATTGTTTTGGTGGGAAACTAATATCCAGTCAAGAATGCTGCCTGAACAGTTGTCTTTATTAGGTCTGGTAGGAGAGTTAATTAGTTGGGTGAAATTTAACAAATTTATGTTCTGAATATTACTAGTTGAGATAATAGAAGTCCAGTTAATGCTGACATCACCTAAAGTACAGTTTCATTACTTATGTTAGAAGAGAACCAAGAGAGAATATCTTCAAGAATAGGGATGTTATTACCAGCTGGAATATATAGGGCAGCTATGCAAATTTTTTTACGGTGGTTAATTTTTAGAAGGGTCAAGGTTAGTTCAGCTGTAATGAACTGGAGTATAGGTTCGTATAGGGGATCACTGCTTAAGAGGAGGAGAAAAGTAAGGCTAAACCACCACCTTTCTTGTAAGTTCTGTTTTGTATGATTCTGTAGTTAGGGGGGAATGATGTCAAAAGGTTTGAGCCAAGTTTCAGAAATAGATAAAATATAAGGGTGGTTATGGGAGAGCCAAGCATGAAAGCTGGGTAGTTTTATATAGGCTTTGGACATTAATTGTAGTAAAAAGGAGAGATTTACTGAGAGAGAGAAGATGGCTAGTGTGAGTCAGTATATTGGTTGACCAGGGGTCCAGGATTAGGGTGCATGTCACCAGAAAGGAGAGATGTAAGCAAGAAATAAGAACAAAAAATCATTAAGTGACTGAGTTGGAGTTGAAAAAGAGAAAGTAAGATGAATTTGGAATGAGAAGTATTAGGGAAAGTATTAGAAATGGGAAGAAACTTTCTGATCAGAAGGTGAATATAATTGTGCTGATAGAGATGAAAAGAAATGTATGATGAGAAGCAATTCTTTTTTGGTATAGGTAGAGGTAGTGTGAAAGTAGAGGGGAGTAAGAGAAGTGTGGAAGGCTGGTAAGGTGTACAGGATAGAGGAAGAATAGTAGTAGTATGATTAGTAAAGGCTGTGCAGATATAGTGAACATAATTATAAAAATATAGGACAAAGTAGGGGTATAAGAAATAGTGAATAAATAGAATTGTTTAGTAGAAAAAAAAGTGTTTGTAAAGGGAGATAATGCGTCGGGAGGGAGAAAGATTAGTAGTGAAAAAGAGGATAAAGATTATGTGATAGAGGATGGAGACAAATTTTATAGGATGATGTGAAAGTGGGAGTGGCTATGAGAGTATTACTGTAGAGTTAGTGGGGGCGGGTGGAATAGGGGGAAGGGAAGCTGAGTGAGCCCGGAGGGTGAATGGAGCAGGCAGAAACAAGGAGACCGTGAATCAAATAAAACCAGTCGACAAAATGTACTGCTCTCTGGAATTGTCACAGGTTAGTGTGCAAACACATATCAAAAAAAGATTTAGTAGAAATACAAATACAGAAGCAATGATATTTAAAGTACAATCAAATTTTAGAAAGGGAGTTCAGAGTAACGGGCTTTGGGAGGGAGGGAACATGGACGGTAGCGTCTGACACCAGCACACATATTATGCAATGCACAAAAGAATATTTCTTGTCTTCCACAAATTCGAATGAACAAAGTTCAAATTACATACATTGACCGGCTGTAAAAATGTTGTTTTAGAAGCCGCAGGTTGTTTAGAAGTAGATTATGGCAGAAAGGAAAGGGAGCAGGCTGTTTAAATGTAAAAGATGCCGGGTGGTGAAATTAAGTGCGAGTGCTCACACTGAATTGACGAGCGGTAAAAATGGTGTTCTAGATGCTGCAGGTTGTTTAATGAGGAAACACATGAAAAATAGAAGGTAAAAAAATCTCAATATTCTGGAAATTTGGACATTTGTCAGGGAAGAATAGAGAATCTTACACAGCCTTGCTTGGTAAGTTCATCTGATGTTTTTTCTCAAGAGTGCCTAACATTGTGTAGTCTTAGAGACAGATTCATTCATTCATTCAGATTCATGTCCCTCAAGTCCTCCTTATTCATCAGTATTTGGCATACATGCTACAGAAGTACTGTAAATGATTAAAAAAAAACAATAAGCTAAAATTTTCAGAATACAGAGAGCTGGTTATTTCTCTGGTATTGCTTGCTCTTATCAGAATACTCTTAGATGTAAGAGATGTACAAGCAGTCAGTTAACAGGAAGCAAAAGCCATTATATACATAGTGTTAACTAAAGCAGCACTTCAGTCAGCAGTAGCATACAGATGAGATGCAGGCATTAGTCCTCAAATCCATGGCTACACTCTTCCAAAAGGTGCATACTGTCAATAGTTTTCATTTTTTTTAATTAATATTGTGAAAATATATTGGAAGCAGCATTTTTGGAACTCTGCAAGGATATCTGACTGTCTGGTAGTTGGCACGGAGGATTAAGGAACTGTTTCCAGTCTCCTTTGCTTAAATGCAGAGCTGGATCCAGCCCTAATTGACCGACACATATGCCTAGGGGCTATGTTGGCTGGGACAGTTTGGCTCCACTATATAAAAAAAAAACTTCTGTAAATGGGGGGGAGCAAGCTCAGCATTAGGACTTTGCAGAGAAGTTCCATAAGGACTGGACAGCAAGCACAGAAATGTCAGTGATAGGATGTTGATGAACTTCTGGTCAGGCACATAAACCACACCAGATTTAAGTGATTGCGAACAGCAAGCCAGCCAGCCCTGGGTGGTTTCAGTGATGTAGTGCATCATTCAAGACAGTCCTGATTTAGAGCAACAGAGCACTCCTCCAGTGAGTGCTCAGCACAGCTGCAATTAGGTGGTTTGTGTGTGTGTGTGTGTGTGTGTGTGTGTGTGTGTGTGTGTGTGTGTGTGTGTGTGTAAACTGCTCCAGTTAAGGATGGCAGGTTAGTTAATTAACTTGCTAATGCTCAAACCACTTGGTTGTAGGCATCAAGAAACCTAATTTGCCGCACCAGCTACCAGACTGCATAGTTGCAGTAGGTCACTGTAGTTGATTAAAATGTTCTGAAATGGGTAATTGTCTTTATTGGTTCATACATTTTGCTTCACAAAACTGCAGATTTAAAATGCATTCTAATAAATGTTGCTGTATTAACAAGAAATACATTCTGTGACACCCCATGCACTGGCCCAGCAATCAAAGAGCCTCAATCCTCACCACTGGCAACAGTGTTGGGGGGCATACACACTAGGAGGATGTCAAGTACACAGAGTAAAGTGCAGTTTCCCTTAAGAGCACACAGAGATCACAGTCAGCCTGGGGTTGGTTTCTCCCTCTTTCTCCATATCCCCAATAAAACTCCCCACTGGCACAGCTATAGGGTTGAGATCTCAGCTGAGTAGCCAAGCCAAACCTCCAGCACTGTCTGTCAAACTAGAGCTTTGTGTCCCTGCCCAAGTTGCTGACACACAGTTTGAGATTTGATTGATAAACACATGCATACACACACCTGGCAAAGGCTGGCACAGGTTTATTAGCTATGCCCCCTTCTGCTCAGGCTATAAGGTAGTTCCAACTGCTACCAGCAAACTCTTTATCAGCTTTTAAGGCCCTTAAAAGGGTTTCCAATCTTACTGTGTAATGTTACTATTATCCAAATGGTAGTCTGACCATGAGCAAGGCTATTTAGGGGTGGCCTGTACAGTGTCACCATAGAGATATGCAAGTACTCTGAGTTTAAATATGTCCTACAAATGTCAGCCACTAAGACAGGTTTAAATATATTTACTAAATAAAAGAACAAGACAATACGCAGTAAATCAACACAATAACTTCAGAGTTCAATATCACAGCAGATATTTAAAACAACATTGCAGGACAGTCTCAAAGAAAACATCTAAGCTATACCTTACTATATTCCTATCTGAATCTAAGAGTTACTATGCCATAAAAACTTAAAGCAAGACAAGTGCAGATGTGGTGAAGAGTGGATGTTCTTGCTAGGTCAAAGACAAAATACCCTCTCTCTCTCTCTGAGAGCGTTCCTAAATTAATACCAAATATTACTGCGGGGTTAGCTTGGATGATATCATGTTCTGTCACCTGACTTTAGTTTCCAAGCTAAACCTCTTTGTCAGAAACTAACAGAATTTAACATCTCTGTGTGAAAAATACATCTCTCTGATGTTTGAAGACCCTGGAAGTCATAAAACAATAAAACACTTCTGCGCCTAAACAGTTAGTACAGTAAACTCTGTTAACTGGCACCCATGGTGATTGGTAGATGTCAGGAAACTGTAGTTTTTGGTTGCCTGAGAGTTACTATTAAATATAGGCCTAATACTGTACCTTATACTATACCATACCATAGACAGTGTATTGATTTGCATTTAATGTTGAAATACAATAATTAAAATCCAGGCTGGGGAGAAAACAAAGTGCAACACATGAGAATTTAATTGAATTGTTCATGTTTTACTGTATCTCTCTGAACTTTTTTTTTCCTGATTGCTTGAGAGTGCTGGTTACTTGAGTTCCATTTAACTGTAATTACTTCACTTCCAAGACAATACTGCTGTGGTGGTGCTGCAGTAGCATTGTCACCTCACAGGAAGACGTTGTCCTGTTCGATTCTCAGCTACAGCGTCTTCTGTGTGGAGACATGCATGAATGGGCATACCTTCGTTGAATGTTGTGCGTCAGAGCTGGCAACTCAGCACGTAAAAATCTACTGCCAGTCATTAGCGGACCGGAGTTCCACTGTGGCGACCCCTAACCAGGAAAAGCCGAAAGACACAACAACTTCACTTCCAAGGCAATACAAAAAGTTCTAGTTCGACATTGTGTCTGCTACTGCACTGTAACTGAGAGGTAACCTTTATAGCACAATCGTAAAACAACTTATTTTCTTGAAGTTTTGCAAGTTAACCCACTATGTTCTAGTTTCTACTGTTAAAACATATACATTTATACAATTACAATAGTTTATATACATTTCTATTCTAAGCCAGCAGAGCATGCTGTGGTTACATTTTAGCTCAGTACTTTACACCTTTACACACACTTCTGTATGAATCATATCAATATTCACAAATGACCTAGAATTATTTACAAAATTCCAGATAGCTGTGCAGGCCGTATATCCTTTTGTGACACATTCAGTCAGAAAGAGGAATTAAATAACGTGCATTTGTCACTGGCCTGGAGTATTTTCAGAGAATGTGAGTTTCAATGTATTTTCAAAGAATGTAGGTTTCTGTGCATTTCCACTGGATGTGTTAGTTGCAGAGCAAATGGCTGTCTCAACTCTTGTGCAGAAGGCTGTGGTTTCTACTCTTGCACCATGTAGATGTATTGCTGATACTACAGTTCCCTTTAAGAAGGGTGCTGCACTGTTGAGTTGTCATTTTGCTGAGATGTTAAACTAAGATCCCATCTGCCTGCATTGATGATAGGTGCTGTGAGATCTTTCACATTCACCTGAGCTATCAAAAAGAGTAGATGGAAGTTCCCCAAGGCATTGGCCAAATTTCCTTTGCTAGCATAAATAATCACCTAGTGTATACCATGAAAAGAGGTTACTAGTCTAATTAGGCTAACCTGGTGAATAAAGGATAAATAAATTAAAAGTTTTAAATTGAAGCCACATCTGTCTTCATTTTAGAAGCAAACAAGTAAAGAGGATGCATGCTGACAGTTTTAAACAGTGTTTATAGTAATGAGGGGCCCAAGTAATAGGACACTGGAATTGCTGTGGGGGGGCTGGTCCATTACCCTGCCTTTAGGGCTCCATTTTGCCATGATCTGTGTGTGTCTAACTCTGACCCCGAGCAAGTCAGTTAACCAGACAGCCTTCCTGTGCTGAGCCTGAAAAAGGTCCATGCAGACCCATGATCTACCCAAGAAAAGAAACTAAATGTAAAGCAGACATATTTTGCAGGAAACATACATGACTTTTAGCAGAGTGAACATGGTGGGTAGGAGAGATGGTTCGGTAATTACACATTTTGGGGCTTAGAATGGACACGTTTTTATCACAAATAACTGGTCCGAGGAAATGGGCTCATTTGTGAGTTTATTCTTTCACTTTGTAAGTAAATGTGCCTGAACTAGAGTGAGACTGAATTTAATTCACATGACTTTCACCAATTAACATGTTACTTTTGCACATCAAAGTGGTAACTGGAAAACCGTCATCTGTATTGTAATGAACCAACTTTTTCTTAATACCTGATGAATGAGATGTCAAGATTTCAGACAGATTCATACATTTTATTTCATTTATTGAAAAAGGTAACCTTGGCGTTGTTCACATGAACTTGAAAGTACAATGTCTTGAATAATGGATAGTTGTTGGAACTTTCCCTGCCAGGCGGGAAATACATATACAATATAAAATTATATAATGTGTGTGTGTATAAAATGATTTTATATATATATATATATATATATATATATATACATACATACACGCGCGAATGATCACAATATCGACATACAAACTGTTGACATCACGTCATTGAAACACATAATGCCGACACATTATGCGCATGCTCCACAGATTGCCCCTTAATGGGCTAAACCAACAGCAAGTGTTTTTGCAGGGGGACAAATCCCCCCTTTATATATACTACATCTGAGATTGCACAATCCCCATGGTAAGGGAATATTCCCCTACCTATGGATAGTTGCTCTCATTCATACATTGACCATAGGTTTCTGTTGATCAAATGGTGTCATTTAAACAGATGATGACATTGTGCTCTTTTCATGCATTATAATATACCTATATAGGTGTGTGTGTGTATGTATAATAAACGTGATTGTTTTCTCTGAAGTCTGATGAAATCAAAAGGCATTTAAATATTAATTATGTATTAGTGACCTAGGCTGTATTCTGCTTACCTGTTTTGTTGCTGTAGTGAGAGTAATGAACCTTAACTTGAGGCACACACCTGCAGCATACAGTCATAAGTTGAATAATGGTAGGTAAGATGTGTGACAGCAGAACTAAATTTAAGCAACTTCTATAAACCAATGGATGTTGATATACTGACTTGCTCCTGACCAGACCTAGATTAAGCAGGAGAAGGGAGCTAGGAATCAAGGCTGAAACATTTTTTGCATCCTTAAAAGTAACGGCAGCATGCTTCACAACATAACATAACATTAAGTGAGAGTAGTTCTGAGCAACTACTGTGACCAGTTGTGCACAACCATTCTCTTTGGGCACAAAGCATTGCAAAAGAATTAGCCCTAAAGTTGAAAGAATGCTGTGGATTAAGTTTTGTTAAAACTCAGGAAATCAGTGAGGTACGGTAATTTTTGTGCAATATATAAAAATAACTGTACCCACTCTGAGGCTGAAGGAAGAGATGTGCCATACCTTCCAGAAAGAAAAGTTCCTTTGGAAAGGGAAAACTAAATATGAGATAGCTGAGTGATTATGAAAGAGGAATACCTTGGAGAATATACGGGTATAGACCATGTGCTCCCATCTTCCTTATCTTTATAAAAGCTTGCAAACTATAATATATTTTGTTATGAATAAATTCCTGTGGCAAAACAAAGTAACAAAGTGAAGTCCAGATTTGAATGAACACACACAGGGTGGGCTACTGACAGAGTAGCAAGCTTGACTATAATAATGAGGAGTGAGATTTAATATTTAGTTTTGTATCTGAAAGATTATTTCCAAATGTTCTGGCAAGCCAGCTGAAGAAGATACTTTGAAATAACACTAAGCAGTTTTTACACTTGCATCAGGCCTACATTTAGAAATAAAATATTCTTTCTGACTGGTATGTTGATTCATTTCACATGCTTTTTTAATTTGAAATAGTACAAGTATGTTTTTGAAATCTTTCCATCTTGGAATTATCTCAGGATAAAATTTTCATTAACATAATTAATGTACATGTGGTGACAGGGCTGGCATCCATAGGTTTGAATCTCATCACTGCCAAGTACTGTACTGTCTGAGTATGAGTGACATGAAATATGTTACTCCATTGCCCTTTGCAGGTCTGCTAACCACCAGGGTGATGGTATGAGTTTGTGATCTGTAAAACAAAAATGCACACTAATCTGACAAAATATCCAGTTCTGCAAATACAACTAGGCCTCAAGTGGATAAAGGGAATATGCACCGATACCCTGGGTATGGGCATCCACACCACCCAGATCACAACTGCATACTAACCACTTACACAGCTGGGTCTTTGGCTTGGTACCTCAGGCCCCTTCCTTGACAGTCTCCCTGTGAACTGTTATAACTATCTCTTGCACATGGTAAATGCCTTTCAAGCAAATTATTTTCACCTGGGAAGGTATTTCTGCCATCACTTTAGATTATTGAGCTCGATGCCCACCCACTACCATGCCACTCCTAATTTATAGCTACAAATGTGCTTTAAGCAGTCCGGTGACATAATACGTTCTGAAAGTCTACACTGCTAAATATATGAATATATTATCTAGACAAAGAAGTTAAAACAGTACCTGGTACAGATTAAATGTGCAGGAGTCAAGATGGCTACACAAATTTAAAAAAATCATTTGTACAGACAAAACATTTAAAGAAATGAATGTCTAGGACAATAGCAGAACAAATCTAGCTGACTGACCGGGCTTGCTGAAGCTAACTCTTCTAAGTTACTGAAATATACCTGCAGATTGCGAAACAGCAATCTTACATAGATGTGAACACAAAGATCTCCCAAAAAAGACTGACTGAATTCTCTTTGATTTCAGCTTGAAATATATGTTTAGCTTATTACCTTGTTTTCCCTTAGAAACCAGAGGTAATTACATTTATTTCTCACACAACAGAATACAGGCTAACTAAGGGTAAACTGGATGTTACATAGATCTACTAACTGTGTGCATAATTAGCTCTCTGCATCTGGCATCTTTCATATTTCTGGGCTTGAATGTGCTTTGCTACAGTTTTATGACTTCCCATGACATTTACATTCAGTCATTTAATACTTTCCTGAGAAACTGCATTTCTTTCCAGCAGAGTAAAGGTACGAGCAGCAATTAATCTAAAACACCTCTTAATTTATTTTTCAGACATGCAAGTTTATATATGCCATACATATTTTTCTTCTGCATAGTACATGAAAGAACAAACATAATTCTCCTGCTTTTTAAAGATATCTCAAATTTAATTTCTCAGTATAGTTTTCAGTTACATACTTTATAAAGCTTAAATATAGCTTACATGTGTGCTGTCTGAATTAAAAAAGACAAAGTACAGCTCTCATATTTTGTCAGTTTTCTCTACCCTGGCATTACAGTAACAACAAAAATATATTGCTGAACTAATATTAATATCCTACATTAATCATGAAATCATTGTCAAATAGCACACACAGTTATACAGGAATAATATTTGGCAAGGGATCATGGGGGACCATAAGATGCCTAGTCAGAAACATCTTTAAGTAGAAGCCCTTAAGTTCTTTCAAACATTTAACACTGCTCATCTCCCAAACTGAGCATGACTGTTTATGATAACCATGGTATAAATTTGAGTCTATTCATCCAGTTATCAAGTGAAGCCTTAAAGGTAACAGATGTAGCAATTTGTCTGACCAGTAGTTGGTGGTAGTAACTTCCACAGGCTGGGAATACACTGAGTTAGGTGCCTAGCCACCAACTGAGTCCTGTCGTCTGGTGTAGATTTAGTTTCCTAGTGTGGCCATTGGTTTTACAAAATAAATATATATATATATATATATATATATAAGTTGAAATAGGATTGGGTGATTCATGACTCAAAAAGCGATGCACACGTTACCTTGGAAAAGCTAGAAGGCTGTAGTGGTGTATGAGAGTCTATCTCTTGGGTTTGCTGAACTACTTAAGGTCTTTAATTTTTTAGAAATGTTATTTTCTAGTGATATACTTAGATTCATGCATACAAAGAGAGCATTGTATTTCATGATGGGCCTGATAAGGGAAGAATAACATGGTAGTATGACTACATTGGATCTTGAAGATATTCCCTTGTAAATCTTTCCTGACTGAAAACTGAATGAAATGGAGCTGTTCACAGAAGTACCATGGTCTTTTATCACCATGTCTGTGTGAAGATGAATACTATGTATAATATACAACATAGTACCTTGTATTTATTTATTTTTGCTGAATGCTACTGTGCTGCACTTTTTTATATTTAACTTAAAACCATTTTAGTAGGTTCATAGATTAGTACTAGGCTAAACTGCCCTTGGGGACATTTTTAAGCCTCAAGAATTACCCTACATGAGAATCAAACCCTGAACCTTGTGTTTATAAGGTAAATACCTTAACCATTATGCTAACTTCATTACAGCAGTTGTGTGCATGTCCCAGCCCTGATTGACCCTGCATAGTATCAGTAGATGAATGGATAATAGTCTCAAGCTTACATTCATCAGCACCCTTTGTCAGTTACACTTCTGGATTTTTGATTTGGATGTCTGCAGAATTAAAGACAAACGGGACAAGGCCCAGCACCGCACTCTGTATTACCCTATTAGTTACAATTGTACATCCAGAGAGGGTATCATCAACTTTTACAGTGTAGGATCAATTAAATATTCAATTTACTCTCCAGCAGACAACATGGGGATTTATATCAAGTATGTCTAATTGCTCAATGCTAGCATCATTCAGCTTATTTTTGGATGGTAGAGGAAATTAGATCACCCAAAGAAAATTAGTAGGGCATGCGCAAACTCCACAGGCAACACCCAAAGTCAAACTGAATCTTGAACCTTACAGCTGTAGGATATCAATGCTAACCAGTGTACCAATAAACAGTCTCCCTTCATCCCCAGACCTTTCCCTAAAATGCTATGGCTAGCAATTTAATGGCGTATTATAAGGCTTAAGCAATAACATAAGTCATTTAGATAAACAATGCAAGTGTATCCTATACCTGTCCCCTCACATGAGTGCTGATTTCCACTCAGGATATTGCTTGACATCTAGATGGTACTTGAGTGCAGTTGTTTCATAATGAAAAAAATCACTTGCAGGAGGTTAGGTCACTAATTCTGTGGATATCATTAACAATATGCATTGCCTTCAGAAACAAAAAAAAAAAAATGATTTTTTTTCCCCCAAACAGCACAGAGACTTACTGCCACATTGCAGGCCAGACAGTAAAATATTAAAAAATGTTTTTTTTATTCTCCCCCTGAGTAAGCAGTACATTTTGTCTGTTGGACAGGGACAAAGGCAGTTTGCATTGAAAGCACTCGCATGGTACTCGGAGTATTGGAAATTTCCTGAAGGGAGGACTACAGGGTTGAGTACAAAACAAAGGCTGTGATTTCCAGTATTGATAGTAAGGCGTATGTGAGTGAATAAATACATGTATGAATGTTTTGCTGACTGGTTTAACCCTACATGATACTACCCACTTTCAGAAGGCACAAAGGTGGGACTCCGTAGGATTATGTAACACAATAGCTTACAGGAACATTTAAAACAATTTGCAATAAACCATTAAAACAGGTTAAAGTGCAACAAAGCACATTAATGCATATTTTAGTACAATGAATAGTACAAAAATGCTTTGATATTCTAGCATATCCATAATCCACATTAAAAATGTAAAAGAATGATGCTGGTAATGTATATTTTGACATTTAAAACTACGTGTACGCAAGAGAAATGTTTGCTTTCCTTAACTATGGCATTTATATATAAAGAGAGGATAAAGTATATTTGGGTAGCACAGATACATTACAAAGCAACCTAATGCCAAGTAGTAAAGAGAATATATGTGGAATGGTTTACTGACAGCCAAGTCAATGAAAGTGTCGACCTAAAAAAGGCATTGCTCAGCTTATGTAGAAGTAGTAGAAAGTATAGTTTACTGACATCTGAATTATCACCATCTTTGTGTAAATTACACTAAAGTATAATTACATAGGCTTCTTGATTTATATCAAAATATCTCAATATCTGTGGAGCAGACTGTTAAAACAAGGGCTGCTATGTCAGCAGAGAAAATACTACTTTATGTGAATGTTAGAAAAGTTTCCTTCTTGAGGATAATGTTCCACACAGTACTAGGAACTGCATAAAAGCAGCAACAGTAGTGTATAAATCACAAAACTATGACTTGTCCCATTAAGACTAATATACAATGTATACACACACGCATATATATTTTGTATGTGTGATTGATAAATGGGTTGCATATTTCCTGATTTTAAGACATATATATCGCCATATAGCTGAAACACCTGATGTTCACAAGGGTCATTTGCATATATCTCATGTGCCTCTGATACAAGAGGTTTGAGAGGTCACTCAGTGGAAGTTCTAGCTTGACTGGAGTTTTCATTTAGTTTTTTATTGATTTTAAGACATGACATTGTGCAATGCAGTGAAGAATATATTGCCTGCTAATATAATACATATCAAAGCAATCCCGGTTGTTCAAATAGAAACATTACTGCAGTTGAATGCATTCTGGATTATATTTTAAAAATGAAATGTCTACATTTCAAGTTGTTAACAAGTAGACACCGCTTTTGATAATTACGGAATCTGTAATGGCCTGTATTTCAAAATGTGTTGATGATGTAGCAGCCATCAAATGTATCACTGTGTTTGCTAATCAGAAACCCTGGTTATCTGATGAAGTATATGAGCACCTAAAGGCAGAATATGCTACATTTAAATCAAATAACAAGGATGTCCTAAGGGAGGCCAGAGCAAATCTAAATAGAGTTGTAAAGGAGGCCAGGAGGACCTCCAGACATAAAATTTAGGGACACTTCTCTGACTAAAGGGACTCTAGACATTTCTGGCAAGGCATACAAGCCATAACTGACTACAGGCCTGCATCATCCCCATGTTATGACAACACAGAATTTCTGAACAGACTAAACACCTATGTAGATCAGAGTGCATCTGCTGAGTACTGTACCTTTAAGAAGCATCTCAAAGATGCAACGTGCATATATAAATGTCCAGCAGGTATCATTATTAGTGCCATTTTGAGAATGCAGCCAGAGAGTAAGCATGTATGATTCCAGTAGTTAGATTGTATCTGTTACTTAAGTTAGTCCGTTAACTTCTCTTATGATGTGTTTGTATAAAATAAAGCTGCTTAAACATAACCCACAAAGACTCTTCTATCATGTCCAAAGTAGGACAGTGACATGCTGTCAGAACTGGCATCGCAGAGATTGATGTTCAGAGCCATGAGGTGCAGAGATGACAGTGAAGGTAATTTAAGAGAAACTAGCATGAAAAAAAGAGCCAGAAAAGAATCAAAGGTAATGAGAATTCGTAGAAGCTATTTATTCTATAAAATGGAGCATTACAATGGCACAAACCACATTAAGCAAGCGGCAGGTGCAAAAAGTTTAACTAAGGGGAAATATTTAAAATTAGATGTTTAAAGCAAAACAAATATGTTTAAGGCAAAATGGGCATGTTTAGAGGAAAACGAGCATGGAAAGAGATTAAACAAGCAAAGCAAGGCGAGTGCATTTTTTTGGCTAAGTGCTGTGTTTTGGCATAACTTAGACTTTGTATTGTATCAAGGGCAAAAATAGTTATTCGAAGTACCTCAAAGTGTGTAAAAGTGCTGACAGTGTGTGCTTATTACTGTGCATGTATTCTGAAGAGTTTTTGTGTGCAAAGTGAAACTACTTTGTGAAGTACAGTCAAAGTATAGCCATTTCGAAAAGGTTCATGTTGTGCTGGGTGTTTCTATTTACAAAGTGCCGCCATTACAGAGTGTTTCTTGCATTGTAAAGAACTGCCTGGCAAGGTACCACCATTTTGAGGGCATTTCAGTGTGCTGTGTACAGTTTATTCTCAAAGTACAATTACTTCGAAATGTTATTGACTCTTGAGTTCCACTTGCCCAGTTCATTTGCATTGTGAAATTATTTGAAATGTTTCTTACATTGATGAGACGTGACTTTGGTAATAGATTCAAAAGGTTTTACAGTGCCCAAGAGTTATTTTGCAGAATATGCCCAGTAGCATAGTTTCGAAAAGTCCATGAGCTAATTTTGGAAGTAGAAAGCATAAGGGCAAAGTACAAATACTGGCATAAATTTCTGGCATATGTGTTTGTGTTTTATTTGTAAAACCCTTCACTGGTATGTGTTAATATGGCAGATGGATTTCAAAAGCCCTTACCATTTGTATTTGATCAGAATATTGTAGAGAATTGGAGAATATTTGAGCAAGAATATGATAATTTTTATATAAGCCGCTTATTCAGATAAAGATGCATGCACCAAGGCATTCATTTTGTTAAACCTAGCTGGGTCAGAGGCCATAGAAAGTGCATTCAGTCGTGTATGCACCAGCAGTATATGAGGGAGAAGATGAAACTTGTCATATTGTTGTACAGGCTGAATCAAGGGAAGACCCTGAGTGTTTGCAGTGCAAGTTCAGAGAAAGGTGTAACCTTCAGACAAATATTACATTAGAAAGGCATTTATTTTACACGAAAGATCAGAAATCTGGGGAAACTTTTGCAGCTTATATAACTGACTTGAGAAACAAATCTAAAACGTGTCAGTTTGGTGATTTAAAAGATGAGTAATAAAGGACTGGCTCATATGTGGTATTAATAGTGCTTCTGTGAGAAAGATCTTGCTTTGTGACTGTGATTTAACATTGAGTACGGCCATAGAGATTTTGTCAGATCCATGAGGTGACAGGAAATACACAAGTATGCTTGAGTGACTCCAGAGCAAGTGTAGAGAGTATGCAACACATGCTAAACAGAAGCAGGCCTAAGCACGTGTATGCTACAATTGCTATGGGGTTTCCTGCTAGGAGATGTAGTTTTCCAGCAAGTTCTAAGGCTACTTCCTCAGTGCAATACAAGCATGAATCAGCAAAACCCAAGTCCAGCTTTATTGTTAACTGTTGCAATTGTGGTGCAAATCATGAGTCTAAAAGAGAGAAATGCTTAGCGTTTGGTCAGCAATGTCACAAGTGTAAAAACTGGAACCATTTTCAAAAGTTTTTCAAATCAAGTAAACCTCACACAGTTGTAAAGAAAGGTCATACACAAAAGCAAGTTGATGAAGTAGAGGCACAATAGTGATCTTTTTATGTAGATATGGTGTATCAGTAGTTGGTGAAAGAATTGATGCAGTGAATTTATTGGCAAAAAGCAAAGTGTTTTGTACTGTCCAGGTCAATGGTAAATCCACAGAGCTTAAAGTAGACACTGGTTCAAAGTGTAATGTTATGTCAGCAGACACATTTGCTAACATGAGAGCTAATGAGCAACTCAATGTGGCCAGTAGTGCGAAACTTGTTGCTTATGAAGGTGAAGAAATTCAAACTGAAGGTTCAGTGATTTTTCATGTTTGGCCGAGAGCTGTTACAACTTGTTATTCTATGTGGTACTAAGACCAGTATAGTGTTTACTGGGGCTCAGAGAGCTTGAGAATGAATCTGCTTTCTTTTACCAAAGAAGTTCATCCCATAAGTGCATCTCCTAGTTCCGATTTTTCTGAGGCCATTTTCTAAGAGTATGCTGATGTTTTCAAAGATAAGGCAAGCAAAATCTGAGGGTAATGCTACTCAATGCGAGAAGTCTAAACCTCAAAATGCACTCACTCGGGCACTCCTTAAAATGGAGAACATCGACATCTGTGTAGTGACAGAGACCTGGTTCAAGGCTCCAGAGAGCACCGCTGCATTACCAGGTTATAATTCATACCACACCTTTTGGCCACCTAACCTGGACTGAAACACTAAAGGAGGAGGAATGTCCATATTCATTAAGGATATCAACACCTCCAGGCTAGTTGCTCAGCATAATGCATCTGAGATTATCCAAGTGCAACTAACTCTGGGCAAGACCGCAATCCAAATTGTAGCTTGCTACAGATCCCCCACCATGCCCCAGGATTCCCACTCCTCATTTCTTGATACACTTGAAAATATTAGGGTACAACCTAACACCCTAATAATGGGCGATTTCAACTTACCCCACCATTAATGGGGAAATGTACTCCTGTCCCAACTCTCTTGCTCAATGTTTTCTGGAATTCATAAATTCCAATGCCTTGGATCAACTTATCCACACCCCCGCCAGGGGAACAATATCCTAGACCTGGTCATTACCAACATGGGCAACTGGTGTTCCACACCAGAGGTCAATTTCTCGTTGGTCAGATCCAACCATAAGCTAATCACCCTAGACATCCACATCTGCCCCCACCCCCCATTAGGGAAACCACAGTAAAAAAATTTCTCCAAAGCCAACTTCATGCTTCTTAAGACAGAAGTGGCAAACTTCATGACACCCATGCAGACGGACAACAGAGTTACGACTGCTGAATCCTACACAAATGCACTTTATAAGCACTTATACGAGTGCATGGATCATACAATCCCTAACAGAACCAAGATGCTATACTCCAGAAAAAAAAAAAAAAAAAAAAAAAAAGGAAGCCAATCTGGTGGTCCACTGCCATAAACAAACTCTACAGCAGAAGAAAGAAACTGTTGCAAAAAAGAGTAAAATCCCATGATTGGAGGAACTCCCTGGTCAGCCTCGGTAAGAAGCTGAGATCCCTCATAAAGTCATCCAAAGCTAGTTACGAAAACAAAGTCACCACTGATTCTAAAGACAACCACAAAGCATTCTATAGTTATGTCAAGAATCTCAACGGCAACACTCATATCTGCTCTGAGTTACAGCACAATGGCACTAAATATACAGAACCAACTGATATTGCCAACATCCTGGCAGATAGGTTCAGTGCTAAATTTACTCCCCCTCTCACCCCCTAAAAGGGCCCATCTCTATACTGGAAGAATGCAAAGTTCCTGTAATCATGGCTGCACAGGTAAAAAAAAAAAAAAAAAAACACTCTCCAAAGCCAAGAACACAGCATCTATGGGACCTGACAACATCCCAGGCTGCATTCTACACGAACTACAGAATGAACTGGCACCCCACCTAAGTACCATATTCAATGATTGCCTTACCTCAGGATTTGTGCCCACTGAATAGTGCACAATGACTGTCATCTCACTCCACAAAGGGGAGAGCCACCACAGACCCCGGGAACTACTGCCCCATCAGCCTGATGAGCCTGGTCTGCAAGGCTATGGAACGTATCATCATGGAACTTCTAAACAGTGACATTGGCAATCTCCAAACTCTGGGCCTCACCAGTTCGGGTTTGTAAAAGGCAGATCATGTCTCCTAAACCTGATAGACTTCTTTGAAGCAGTCACCAAAGCCGTAGATGAGGGTAAGGTGGTTCACACAGCCTATCTAAATATCGCCAAGGCTTTCAACACCATCACCCACTCTGGAATTATAGATAAATTCACTATATTGGGTATAATTCCTTATGTTACAAGATGGGTTGCCAACTAGCTCACTTGCAGGACCCACACTGTGAAAGTAGCAGACTCTAAATCCGACTTCAGACAAGTGACAAGTGGAGTACCACAGGGTTCAGTCCTGCATCTTCTCCTGTTTGGTATCTACTTCTCTGAAGTACAGGCACAGAAGGTCTTTGGCTAATGAAGTTCACAGATGATTGCAAACTAGGAGACATAATCGAAACTCCTACAAAAGGGCCTCATTGAGACAGATGCCTGTTGTCAAAGCCATGGCCTCAAGCTCAGTGCCAGAAAGTGCATTGTCATCCCTTTTGGTAAAAACTCTGTACTCATGAACTACTACATAGGCGGTAGTCTACTTAACACCGAAAGTGTGATGAGACCTTGGGACACAGGTGGACAGTAGTCTCTCCTTTGATAATCACATTGCCACAGTAGTCAGGAAATCCTTCTACATGGCACACCTCATCACAAAAGGTTTCTCATCCAGGAAATAAGAGGTCATTGTTACCTTCTACTCATCACTCATTAGACCCATTATAGATCATAGCGCACCTCTTGGTGTGTACCTCACAAGACATCTACAACTGGAAAGGCCAAAGAAATACCTCACAGAGGATTACTGGCCTCAAACAGATGACCTACACGGACCATCTCAAAAAACTCCAGCTTTACTCTGTCACGTATCACCTACTCAGAGGTGATCTCTGCCTAACATATAAAGCTATGTCAAACCCAGAGCTGTTGGACATGCTCCACTTAAAGAAATCCCAAGCCCTCTGAGCTACACGCTCTAGGGACCTAAATCTTGTCACAATAATAAACGGGACATGCTGGAGGGATAGATTCCTGTCCCAGAGACTACTCATACTCTGGAATAAACTACCCATCTTTATCAAACAAAGCTCCTCATTAGCACTCTTCAAGAAAAATCTTGATGACTTGATGGGAGATAGGAAATTCACCCTGGGGACCACTTGTGTGGCTTTGCTCGACAGGGGCACAGGGAAATAATTTTCTTGGGTGGCGAAAGCCAGGGGACCTTTTTGGCTAAGCTTATATAGGCCCTAGGGGCAATAGCCTAGTACCTACCTATGAATCTATAAGTTGGACAAATGTCCAATTTGCATGTGCCGGGTATTGTACCTTAAAGAAGCATCTTAGATGCAATCTGCATATATAAATGTCTAGCATGTGTCAATACTAGTGCCATTTTGAGTAAGCATGTATGATTCCAGCAGTTTGTATATGTTACTTAAGTTAAAATCATTTAACTTCTATTGTATAAAATGAAGCTGCTTAAACATAACCCACAAAGGCTCTTCTATTGTGTCCAACGTAGGTGAGCGACAACCTACTTCAGATCTGATAAGGACAACAACAGTCTGCCAAATAAGCTTCCTGTTGAACAGGGTGAAGGAGGTGCTGTGTCTAAAAACATCTGATGTTCTGAAGACACTGGGGCAAGTAAACCCAAGAAAAGCAGCTGGTCCTGATAATATTATGAGAGGGATTCTAAGAGATTGTGCTTACCCAACTGTTCATTGTACTAACAGATATATTCACCACATCCTTGCAACTAGCCATTGTATCCAGTTGCTTCAAAAATACGACAGTCATTCCCTTACCCAAGAAATCCCAACCAACAATCCTAAATGATTACCTGCCAGTTGCTCTTACATCAACAGTAATGAAGTGTTTTGAGCGGTTGAAAAAAGAACCATATCTCTCCAAGCCTACCTGCAAAACTGGATACATTAGTTTGCTTATAGATTTAATCGCTGTATGGATGATGCAACAGCTATAGCACTTCATGAATCCTTGGCACATCTAGAGAACAAGACTTGCTATGTCAGAATGTTGTTCATCAATTTTAGTTCCATCTTTAACACTGTTATACCCCAGAATCTGATATCAAAGCTGATCCAGCTAGGCATTAACACCCCCCATGTAACTGGATACTGGACTTTCTCATCAACATCTCCAAAAAGTATGTGAGAAATTACAGTTCAATCAATATTACATTGAGCATGGGTGTCCCCTCAAGACTGTTTCCCCAAGTCCTCACCTAATGTTCACCTTGCTGACGCACGACTGCATGGCCAATCATGAATCCAACAAAATCAAATTTGCAGATGATACCGTTGTCATAGGTCTTGTCAGAAATGGTGAGGAAACAGTCTACACAGATGAAATGGAGCATCTGATAGGCTGGTGTGACAGCAACAATTTGGCATTAAATGTAAGCAAGACAAAATAATTAATAGTGGACTTCAGGAGGGCTCAGGAGATGCTTCAACCTCTGGAAATTAAGGTATGGCAATGAAAAGAGTTAAAAACACTAAGTACTTGGGGGTGTACATCTCAGGTTACCTATCCTGTTTGACTCATATTGGCCACACAGTGAAGAAGGCACAACATCTGCACTTCCTACAGAAACTGAGGAAGGCAAACCTGTCTCAGTCCATCCTCAGTCTTTTACAGGGGGACCATCGAGAGCATCCTGTCAAATAACATCATAATTTGGTATGGTAACTGCAAAGCATCTGACTACAAGAATCTCCTGAGGGTAATGAGGACAGAGGAAAAAGCCATTGGTTCCTCACTCCCATCCATAGATGATCTACATGAGACTCTGCGTGTGGGAAGGTTTAGGAAGATCATCAATCCCACGGCACATACTTCCGCCTTTCCTCGGGCAGGCAGCTTACACTGTAAAACATCTAGACTTAACAGGAGCTTCTTCTCTCTATCCATAAAGCTTCTGAAGTTGAATGTCAGGCATGACAGCGAATAATCAGTTTAATATGCCACTTGCTGTGAAGTATCATCTATAGTAATCACTGTGGCAAATTGCTTCAATAACTGGTACAGTTAGCCTGATTTCTGATATTACTTTGTGAATATGCAATAGTCATGAGCGAAGTCACCACTCCATACATTTGCAATATGAACATCCGAATATACCATACTATAACTGTTGAAGTGCAATATTCTAAGCAATCCCAATGTGAAGTCATAGCTGTTGTAATACGTACTAGTATATTGTCTGTCTTCCTATCCAGTTGTGGTAACTTATTGTTAATATTTTAATTACTGTATGTACATTAGTCTTAGTGTCATTCAAACTGTTACATTGTTATATCTTGCATTGGGGCCAAAGGGACATAATTTCATTCAGCTTTCACTGCTGTGTATATCTTATCGACTAAAGTTGACTATGACTGTGAGAATGCCCAAATTGCTGGGATATGTTGTTGCAGGTAGGGAAGGAAAGACCATGTACCCAAAAACTGCATCAATAACGAGAACAGTGTTGTTGCTAAGAATGTGCAAATGTCTGAACTGCATACTGAAAAGGAAACACCCATGCAGTGTGATGATGTCTATTTTAAATATATAGAATTTGCATTTTGTCACTAAGCAATGACTAAATTAGTGCTTGATATTTTGGAAGGCAAGGAAGTAAGAGGTATACTGTATTCTGGTAGTATGGTTACTTTAGTGAAAATTCCCCTGTCTGTACAAGCATACCTGTAATAACAAGCAGAAGGCAAAAAGTTTGTGTTCACTAAGACAAAAAAGAATATCTAGTTTACATTTGTAATATTTCAGTCCATCTTGGGAAAAATAATACATGTTCTAGCAGCAGTACTTAAATCATTTTTCGGTGATATTATGGGTTAGTTATTCTCCAGTTCTAAGCACTGTGGATGTTATAGGATGAAATAAGTTTTAAGTGATTTGCAAGTATTTGTTAATCTTAGAGGAAGTCAACCAACCGGGCGGCCACGGTGGTGCAGTGGTTAGCGTTGCCGACTCACAGCAAGAGGTTCTCCAGTTCGATTCTCTGCTGGGGTGCCTTCTGTGCGGAGTCTGCATGTCCTCCCTGTGGTTGTGTGGGTTTCCTCCGGGTGCTCCCATTTCCTCCCACATCCAAAAGACATGCTGTAGGTGGATTGGACACTCTCTAAATTGGCCCTAGGTGTGAGTGTGTGCATGTGTGCGCCTTCTGTGGAAGGTTGGGTGCCAGGCTGGCAACTCGACACTGTACAACTCCACTGCCAATCATGAGTGGACAGGTGATCCGCTGTGGTGACCCCTAACTGGGAAAAAGCCGAAAGAAGAAGAGGAATTCAACCAACCAAGTGTATTATTACATCAGAATAATTTTTTGGCAGGTTTCTTGATCTGGACAATGTGTCTAACAGATATTTAAAAATATCAGATCAGAACAAAAGAAAAGGAATTGGTCTATAAGCAGATAAAGGAACTACCAAACCAATATTGCTAAATAATAAAATCAGACTATAAGGCATAATTTCAGAATAAAGTAGGAGAGGACTGCAGCTCCCCAGCTGTAAAAGAAAGAAGAAAGAAAAGAAAATAAGGACAAAAATTGCAGATCTTCACACATGCACAGTATTCCTGACATCCAGACTGCTGGTGAACCAGTCCAGAGCATGCACAGAGCTCCAAACTGATTCAGCAGCAGTCCGGATTAGAAACACAGCAGTCAAGAGTGTTCCGGAAGTCTATGCAGTTTAGTTACAACTGCATAAACTGGAAAGGGATTGGACTGCAACGTCTGCAGGCTGGCCTGCTCTCACAGGAAGGAAGGACTTCACCACTGGATGACATCTCACGGGGGACGTAGCTTAGTGAGTGGAGTGATGTATGGAGCTATACAGCAATGGAAGGCCCTGGACCCAAGTGTGTGTGTGTGAAATGCCCCAGTTACTATATACTGGTGGCTAGAGAGAACTCATGGCGGTAGGTAAAGAATACCTCAGGCTTGAACCCTGTACCTTGGGTGCAGGTGGCAAGGGTCTGAATTCCCTACCCACCACCATTTGTAAAAAAAATGCAGATTTTTGCTTCATATTTGTTCTTTTCCATTCCTCATAAAAATCTGTAGTTTCTGTATTTTTGTTTCCTTACACAATCAGTAGTGCAGTGGTGCACTGGTAGCATTGTTGCCTGACCGCTGCAGGTTCCCTGGTTTGATTCTTGGCTGGGGTGCCTTCTGTGTGAAGTTTGCACGTTCTCCCATCTTACAAAGACAAATGTCTGGAGTGTTTCTCCCTGGGCCACTGCTGAAAATTGGCTTTTGTTCCAAGTCAGACTTTCCTAGTTAACAAATGTTAAATAAAAATAACAGGCATTTGAATTTTAGACTTCATATTCTTTAGAAAGTACACGGTAACACAAAACCTTTTATTCTAGCAATTTTCTAAGTTTATAACCTGGATATTTGAAATTTGTCCCTATTTTTGGGACTGTATTCCCCCATTATTGGCCTCGTCCAGGTTTTTTGTGCTAAGGTTGAGAGCTATGGTGAGAACTGAATCATTGAATATGTCGGGGGCTGTATTCCCCCATTACTGGCTTTTTCCACATGCTTTTTGCTAAGTGAGAGCTATGGTGAGAATTGAATTCACTAAATGGTATCCATTTAAGTTTCAGTCTACCTCTCTTTTACAAAACAGATTATTTGGAATAGTGGTATGTTGCTCTGACTGCTTTGCACAGGGTCCTGTGTTCAATACTTGGCAGTGAAATGCATGGTGGTAACACAGCATTTTATTCTAGCAACTTTCCAGCATTATACAAGCAATGTTTAAAATGTGTCCCTTGTTTTGGGCTTTTGTCCTCCCTCCACACTAAATTTTGGCTTTTTCCAGATTTCTTGTGCTGTAAAGTTCAGAGATACAG
Source organism: Protopterus annectens (assembly GCF_019279795.1). Lineage (NCBI taxonomy): Eukaryota > Metazoa > Chordata > Ceratodontiformes > Protopteridae > Protopterus > Protopterus annectens. The sequence goes on along the minus strand of NC_056743.1, from coordinate 490,211,841 downwards.
CTGAAGGTCGAGTAGATTTTACAAGAAACTGAGAGCTGCAGGGGAACAAATGTTTAGTGCTGCTTATGCTGAGTCTGTTTCCATTGTTAATAGCACAACATGTACTGTACTTGCTTTTGATGCAGAAGGCTGTGGGTTCTACTGCCACAGTAGGTAGATGCATTGCTGATACTGTACTGTGTTGTAAAGGGGGTAGATGCTGCAGTCCTTTTTGGCAAAGTTACCTAGTAACTATGAACCTGTTACCAGTTTGCCATCCATTCCCTATTGCAATATTACTAGCTTATCATTTTTTAATGCAACATAGGCAATTTATTCCACAAGGGCAACAGGCACTTTATTTGTAGATGAAACAATGAAATATAAAGTTGTTTGCTAGCAGCAACCTCTTCATTAGTTACAGATTTCTTTAATGTGGAGTTATTTAGATGACTTTTATTTCTTCAGAGATTGTGCATATTTACTCATACTGGTGGACTGTAGAAGTTTGAGTAGACTTATGATGGAAATGTTCCGAATTGGGCAGTTTTGTCATTGGTGCATGCAATTCTAGGAGATGGCTGTTCGAATAATTAATGGAACTTGTTTAGACTACACACTTTGGACATTACAGGTACTGGGTAGTTTTTCCTGCTAGCTGAATTGAAACTGCAGTCTGCTTCACACAACATGTCTCCATTAAGGCATTCTGGTACATGCTTACAAGCCTACTGAAGGATGCTACAGCCTGTGATCCAGTACATCCCTGTACTATAACACCAGAATTCACCCTGCTGGACGCCTCTGAAAAATAGCCCAATCTAGGAATTTACCTACCAGCTCCCTGAGAGACCATCCTTTGTTAAAAGACAGTAAAAGTATGTGCTGAAACAACTACTTGAACATTGTACTAATATTAATGTTTAAAAACTCTCCTAGGTTAGGCAAGCTTCCTACTCAGGTTAGCCAGCAGCCAACAACCCCCCCCCCATTTATCATTTATCTCTTTAACAAACCTTATATCCAGCTTGCTCACTCTGTTCTAATAACTACCCTATGTCCCCCTCTCCCGTAGCCTGCTACCACTTGTAGGCGAACAATTCTCTGCAATACAGTACTGGCCACAAAGTGGCACCTTACCTAAGCTTTCTGTAAATCTATTCCCACAACTATTCTTTACCAGACCTCCCTAACCCTGTTTTTCATCTTTTACTTTTCACAGACTTACTCTTTGCCTTCTCACCCTTGTCCTAAGGTATCTTTAATCACATTCTACTCCTCTGACATCCTAACTTTATTCTTACTAGCCTCTCACTTTCAGACTTACTTGCAGAATTCTCCCACTTCACAGATTGTCATCCTTGATAGTCCACTCTCTTGTCTCTACCCGCTCCGTTCGCCCTTCGGGCTCTCCGCTCCCCTACCCTACTCCCAATTCCAACCTGCCCCCAGTGGTCCTAGATTTATTCCTCTAAAGACATACCCCCATTACACCAACTCCAATCACACAAATTACATCATTACCACACCCAGCCCCAATTCTCGCAACACACCCACTGATACCTTACCTTTGACCCCCCCTTGTTAATACATACCACCTACTGACACTCCTCCTAACCTGCCTATAAAACCTACCTCAACTTTAATTCCCACCTCACTATCCAATATTATGTCTAAATCAATCATGCCATTCCAATTACAACTATTAATATTGGTCACACTCTTAGCTGCTCTAACCACTACCTATCTCTTAACCTCCTATGAAAAACTTCTTTACTCTACCCTTCCAAACACACTTCAACACCAACACTAGCTATCTCTCCAAACATTCTAAATTTCATTTGCAAACCCATCTACCTACTAGCTAAATATCACAGACTAGTACACATTAAATATAGCAACCTAAAAGCTAAAAAATCATTTGACTACTACTGTAAGCCTCTCCAGCCTAAATACTTCACAATCCTCCACTCCTTAATAGATGGGGACATTCATCCTAACCCTGGCCCAAACTCTACCCTTTCCACTGCATACTGTAACCAATGTAAAACTAGTACCCTACCTCCTACCAAACGATCCAATTCACTCTCTATTGCTCATCTTAATATACGCAGTATTTGCAATAACATCGCTCAAGTTCATGCCCTCTTAGATGTTCACCTATTTGACATCCTATGTTTATCAGAAACCTGGCTAAAACCTACTATAAAAGACAATGAAATCACCCCTCCAGGTTACAACATAATTCGACTAGACCGCACAACCAAAAAAGGTGGAGGTTTAGCAATTCTCTATAAAGCAGAACTACAAGTTAGCACTGTAAATCTTAACCAACTTTTAGATAATAATGCCGAAATAATTATCTCTAAATTCCAGCTTAACACACACAAAGCCATATATATCACCTGCGCATATCTTCCTCCAGGAAATAACATTAGCTTACTCGAATATATCCTCAATTGGCTTTTTTCCAATCTCCCACAAGAAACCATAGTCCTAGGGGACTTTAATATAAACTGGAATTCATGTAACAGTACAAACCCCACAACCCATATTAACCTTTATGGTTTCTCACAAACTATAAACTTCACTACCAGAACTAATAGACTTAACAATAAAGATAGGACCTTGGATTGGATGCTCACTAATAGTCCTCATCAAACTTGCACAACAGGAACTCTTCCAGAAAATCTAAGTGACCATTCGCTAATATACATTATCAGACATAAAACCAACCTAACTTTCCCTAACACTTTCAGAACAGTACGCAGTAAAAAGCATTTTAACCCCGACCTGTTCCAAACAGAACTTAAACAATGTAATTGGACACCATTAAAATCTCTCCCTATAAATAAAGCAGTTGAATACTTTAATTCCACATTCTTAAAGATCCTGGACCATCACGCCCCAACACGCTCTACTAGAAATAAAGCTAAACCAGCCCCTTGGCTCTCTAATAATACTAGGCAACTAATCCTTCACAGAAACAAATCCTGGGCAAAATGGCATACTACTAAAAATCCTAGAGATCAGCAAACCTTTAGACAACACAGGAATAATACAAAAAAAGCCATCTTACTAGACAAAAAAAAAACTATTACCTCCAATTACAACAATCCTCCCTCAAGGAACCACAAAAATTTTGGACTAGTGTTAAACTTCTATACCCAGGCCAAACTATCACCACCAACCCACTAGGCTCTAACCCTAAGAGTTCAACACAAACAGCCAATGCCTTTAATTCTTTCTTCACTGACACTATCCAAACTCCTGCTAGCCATCTATCTCCCGATACCTCTAATCTGCCTACTGCCACTACCAACCCACCCCCATTATTTAATTTACAACCAGTGTCCACATCCTATATCTGCTCCCTTCTCCGAAAACTAAAACCAGCCACACCTTCAGCTGACAAACTCCCAGCAGAATTCCTACAAAAAGGAGCTAAAGCTATTGCATATCCCATATCCATTCTGATAAATAGAACCATAAATGAAGGCACTATCCCATCTATCTGGAAAATTTCTCAAATCATCCCACTACTTAAAGGTGGGAACTCCAATGACTTTTCTAATTTTCATCCCATAGCTCTACTATCCCCACTTGCAAAAATAATGGAAAAGTGCATTCACAATCACCTTCTTAACCACCTTCTCTATCACAACCTAATAGCCAACTGTCAACATGGATTCAGACCTTTCCACAGTACCACCACTGCCCTGCTATCCTTCACAAACTGTATCAACAAAAAATGCAACAATAATATTCTTTCCTCTGCAGTCTTTGTTGATTTATCTAAAGCTTTTGACATGGTTAATCACCAACTCCTTCTACACATACTGAAATCCCTTTTACTCTACCTTCTATCTATGAATTGGTTCACGTTACCTTGAAAACCGACAACAGGCTGTACTCTGGCAAAATAAACTATCTAATCACCTTCCTATCTCCTTAGGTATTCCACAGGGCTCCATATTAGGCCCACTCCTGTTTTCCATTTATATCAATGACCTTCATTTAGCCATTCCACTCTCCACCTGCATTCAATTTGCAGATGACTCTACTATAATCTGTTCAGCCACTTCCCAAGCCGAACTTCAGTCACTTACCCAAAAAGCTTTCAATACTGTAGAACAATGGTTCTCTAACTGCTGCCTCCTCCCTCCTAAACCACAAAAAAACTAAACTGTTACTCTTCACACCAACCCAAAAGTCCACTCCTTTACATTTCACTCTCACATCCAATAATGGTACTCTTATTTCTCCTGACCCAACCACCAAACTCTTAGGAATTACAATTGACAACAACCTCAACTTTGGTACTCACATTAATACCACAATAAAATTAGTTAACAGAAAACTAGGATCCCTCTACAGAATCAAACCCTTTCTTACACCAGTAGCATGGACTGCTACAGCCAGAACTCACTTAATCTCAACCTTACTCTATGCTTCTCCTATATACACCAACCTCTCTAAAAATAACCTCAACAAACTAGCTACATCCTACAACAATATTGCTAGATTTGCTACAGGCTGTCCTATCAGAACTCATCACTGTCTGAATCTAAAACTAGGCTGGCTAGAATTTTTTAACCAGCTTCAATTCCACCAACTTACAATAGCCCATAAGACCGTGCATCAACCCAGCAACACTCCAACACACACTAGCCTCATTAAACCATATAATAATCTCAAGAATCTACACTCCTCAAACAAAATGTTGATTATTCTTCTTCTTTCGGCTTTTCCCGGTTAGGGGTCGCCACAGCGGATCACCTGTCCGCTCATGATTGGCAGTGGAGTTTTACAGTGTCGAGTTGCCAGCCCAGCACCCAACCTTCCACAGAAGGAACACACATGCACACACTCACACCTAGGGCCAATTCAGAGTGTCCAGTCCACCTACAGCATGTCTTTTGGACGTGGGAGGAAACAGGAGCACTCTGAGGAAACCCACGCAACCACAGGCAGGACATGCAGACTCCGCACAGAAGGCACCCCAGCCAAGGATCGAACCAGAGAACCTCTTGCTGTGAGGCGACAATGCTAACCGCTGCACCACCGTGGCCTACCAAATCAAAAAACTCAGCAGGTGACTCCTTGTTCTCTAACACTGTCGGAAAATTATGGAATCAACTACTGCCTGACCTCACATCTCAGACCTCTCTCTCACTTTTTAAAAGGAATCTAAAACTATTTCAAAATAAACACTGGTTATGCTCCTGCACCAACCCAGACTAACTTTTTTCCTTTACTCTAATTTTCATCCTACATCCTTTACAATCCTCCCTCTCTATGTTTCAATATACTATGTTTTGCATACAAATCAATGTTTACATGTATATTGTACCTGCTTTATTATATTACCCTTTACAGATTTTTGATTATGTAATTATTTACATTGAGTATTCTAATTATGTTCATCTAAAAAAACAAAGTTTTTTATAATGTTCTTATGTAATAATTGCTGTTTTTGCACTGTTTCTGTCACAACCTCTATTAATTTTGTATGTTTTCCTGGAGCTTTTCTCCCCGGACCTCTACTGAAAATGGACATGTATCCAGTTAGACTAGCCCGGTCAACAAATGTAAAATAAATAAATAAATTTTGTTTCATTGTTTACTGGAAAAATGTTCAAAACAAATTTAAAACACCCCCTAACAACTGTACTGTATTGTACAAGATACATAATTTAATACAATCAGGAAGGTGTATGAAAACGCACATGTATGTTTTGTGTGCAAGGGGCCTATGATTTGAAAACAGGCCAGAGTTGATCTTTATCTGCCACTGGCAAAATGTATTTTCTTTGAATGTGGGTTTCAATACTGTTTCAATGAATGTGAGTTTCAAGGGCAGATGAGTTTTAATGCTAAGTCTATTTTCATTGTGAGACTGCATTTCTTTGTTTAGCAGATATCTGTTAGTGTTTGTGCTGCAAAATGCAAAATAAAACTTTCAAATCAAAATCATTGCAGAAGTAAAGCAGTATGCACATTAGTGTTTATGTTAAATTGGGTGAAATAACCAAGGAGTGGGACATTGCAATGGCTGCAGGGGGGAGGCTCCATTCGACCATGATTTTGTGGGGGGAGGGGAGTAGAAAACTCAGACAGCTCCGGCTGAACTATACCTCTCAACTGTCCAAATTTTTGCAGAATTAATTGATTTTTGCTTCTTCTATTTGGTTTGTTCCTCATAAAATGTGTGGTTTTATGGCAAATCATTTAGGAATGAAGTCACTAAATAACGACAGACATGGAGTTTCAGACATCATAACCTTCAGAAAAATGCATGCTAAAGCAAGACCTGTTATTTTATCAACTGTCTTAAGTTTATACAAGAGCAATTTTTAGTACATTTGTGTGTTCCCCCAATATATTTGACCTTGTCCAGATTTACTGTATTAGGTTGAGAGGTACATGGAAATAAATTGCTTTATAGAATTAGGATTATCCAAACCTCTCAACTGTCCCCAATTTTGGCTCAAAATGTTGCTCTGCCTCTAATATTCCCTCTGCAAAATGGGAATTTTGGAAGAAAACGTGGAGGGTTTACAATTATAAATAACTGTAATCAGAATTATAGATTACTTTTATTTCAGAAATGCATGTAGATGATCTTATTTTGTCAGCTGCTTAAGTTAACAGTACTAATATTAAAAAGGAGTTACTTTGACAGGTTCCCAGCTGTATTGTGTGGCAATTTTATATTTTTCCATTACATTTTTGGTCTCTTTTTCATAAAATTGTGGTTTTTCTGGCAAATTAGTGGCAAATCATTAAAGATTGAAGTTAGAAAATAATGGCAGACATTTGAGTTTCAGACTTTATACACTTCAGAATAGTCATACTAATGCAAGACCTACTACTATTCTATTATCTTTCTAAGTTTATAAGAGCAATATTTAAAAATTATCCTTATTTTTGGGCCTGTGCCCCACTTCTATGTATGGCTTTGTCCAGATTTTTTGCTTTGAGTTTGAGAGGTATGAGTGTCATAGCCATCACCGTCAGCCAGAGACATTTCAAATTGTGACATACTTGTTGCACCCCACTCCCCCATGTAGTGACTCTGGATGTGTCCAAGCAAGGCAAGGAGCAGTTATGCAGTGCAAGTATGGAGAGTATTCCCCAATCCAACGTAGACACAAGTACAACAGTGGCTTTTCATTTGTCCTTGATTTTGCAGAATGTTCTGGTTTTCTGTCAAATTTTTTTACTGTTGATTTAAGCGTCTTATTATTCAGAAAATGCATGCTGTTGTAGTGCTCTTTTGCTCTTTGTTTAAGTAGCAATGCTTTAATGACCATCAGATAAGCTTGTTGGAGATTGTAAGATGCAAGTAAGCTTTTAATAAGCATACGGTTAAAGAATTACCAACATTGAAAGATTTCTTGTTGTTGCCATGCAGAGAATATTTACATAACTAGATAACGTATAAGCCTTGGGTATTGAAATGCATATGACAGTATTTGTAATAAAAGACAGGATTACACTATTTTCAGAAGCTCATTACATTTGTTGGAGACTTGCAGTCATCTTTGCAGGCTTTGCCCGTAAACTAAACAGAATGCCAATCTATCATGTGTGGTCCATAACTTGTGCAGTAATCCTTTAAGCAATTTGTCTTGAGCTTGTTTCTTGTTTACTGTTCATTATTTACTTTCATCATGTCTTCCCCATGAAAAAAGTTGATAGTTGTCAGGCAGCAGGTCTTTTTTGGATAGTTTTGGTTTTAAACATAGCTCAGCCCCTTACCATTGGCCCCACCCATTCAGCTGTCTCCTGCAGCCCCCCCTTTAATTTGAAGTCACCAGCCACCACTGGAATAAAGACATATCAGAACATTCCATGCCTTAAGGTAACTATGGATGCCGTCACAAAAATGTAGGAGCATGCCAAGTACATACCTGAAAGAAGAAAATCACTTAAATGAAACTTCAAATAGTGAAGGAGTTACATGAGGAAAGGGAAGCTGTATGTCCTATGCCAGAGCAAGCCTGCAGAAACAAAGGCAGTAGAAGAGTAGAGTTATTTATTTTATTTTACGTTTGTTAATAGGAAACGTCTGACTGGACATAGGTCCTTTTTCAGCAGAGGCCCTGGAGAAAAGCTTCACAAATATTTGCATAAACAGTAATTTACAATTTAATTCACATAGTACAGTAAAATAAGTGGCATTATTTAATACATAAAATGTATATAATAAGATAAATAATCTTAGTTTCACCATAGAGTAACTTTTACCTTTTAGCAGCTGCTAAAGGGTATAGCAAGGGAAAGACCTGGATGCATATAATTACATAAGAAATGTGAAGAGAGAAGTGGGATGAAAATGTAATTGATGGTACATGGAAAGAGAGTAGGAAGGGGGAGGGTCTTAGTACAGGCTAATACTATTACATTTGCAGAGCCTTGAGTTCAACAAATGTGACTTTAAGGACTTTTTAAATTCAAGTATAGAAGCAGTGGCTGTGAATGGGGGGGGGGGGGGGGGGATTTGTTCCAGTGTTTTGCTATGGTGCTAGAGTAGAGGGATGAACCTGCTGTGTTATTATCTTTAGTTACTTTGAGGAGGAATTTGGTAGTGCAGTGTAGTTTTCTGATACAAGAGTATGGAAGTGTCAGGTCTCATAGTGAGGGGGTTTGCAGGCTTCTAGTTTAGATAGGTCAGATTTTCTTAGGTTGGTTAGGATTGGAGATAAAGATGTGTGCGAGCAATAGTGGTCCTAGTAGTGCCTGCTAAAAATTGTTTATTTCTATATAGAGTACCTATTTTTTGTGGACTTTATGGTAATAGAGAGATGGATATTGAATTTCAAGTTTGAGTTAATTACAACACTGAGAAGCTTTGTGTGGGTAACAGGTGATATGACAGTCTTGTTATTGGATATGATGTTGAATGACAGGTCAGGACTGGTATGTTGCGTGGGTTCGAAGACAAGCTGCGTTTTGTTTGGGTTCAGTATTAGCTGGTGGTCAGTCAGCCAAGATTCAACAGAGAAAAAGGAGGCTTGAGTTTGCTGTAGTTCCTGGAGTGAAAAGGAGGCAGAGACTAATGTAGAATCATCTGCATACTGGATGACAGGAGTGGAGAAGTAGAGGTGTAGCAGTTATTGGTAAATATAGTAAACAATAGTGGTCTGAGGATGGAACCTTGTGGAACCCCGATTGCTACTTGGAGCAAAAGAGGTATTTACCATCATTTCTGTGCCCATTAATTGAGTAAATGACATAAGTGCAGTGGTTGTACTATGGGAAGGCCTGAAACCATGTTGAGTGTTAGTGAGCAGTTTTTGTGCTGAGGTGTTCCATACTTTTTATGTGAATACACCTTTCTAGTGTTTTAGAGAGGGGAGACAGTATGGCTATGGGATGGTAATTATTTATTTATTTTTTGAATGAGAAATATCAGAATACTGTTTGCTTTTCAAGGCTACATTGATCAAATGATATGCTTTCCTCATGCAAACCTGCACACTGGATTGTTTCACTCCCAAATAAAGTATCAAACACCTAAGTATATGTATATATTTATTTTCCCGAAGAAATATTTTACATACTTAACACACTATTTTATTTCCATATTACAAAAATGGCAGCTTTCACTAAACATGGAACAAAGCACATTTGGTTTCACTTAAAAGAAACAATGTCCTTTGATATTTTACAGTTGTGTACTCCCCAACACTGCTGAACTTTTACTTTTCCCTTTTATTGTCATATCTCCCTGACAATCTCAGTTGCATTATGGATAAATTGAGTATTTTTCTAACCAAACAGGCCTCTTAACTTTTTTGGGAGCAGAGCCTGGCTGCTCGAGTCCTAAATTTGAGCACCCACAGAGAAGAGGGTGGGCACTGGGAGCCATCGCATTGTAGATGGTCAAAACCTCTATCTGGAGATGTGAAGCAAAATGCTGATGCATCATGCACTGAATGCCTGTCACTCCTTTGACAGATGGGTGCCTCTCAGTCCCTTGGCCTCTACCAAAGGTCATGCAGGCCATAAGAAACCCCACACCATTCCAAGCACAGAAGAGATGTCTGTTTAATAGTTTGTCCCAAGCCAGTCTTCTTCTTCTTTCGGCTTTTCCCGGTTAGGGGTCGCCACAGCGGATCACATGTCCACTCATGTGTCCCAAGCACCATGCTTTCTTATTTTATGCCTGACAAGTGTGTGTGTGAAACGTTCCAAAAATGAAAAAAGACCATACTTATTGTATTTTGTCACTCTCAGGGTTTGTTAATCTTCACGAAGCGTAAAAATATGCATGCAAATTTACCTTACACATGCATACACACGTACAAAATTTATTTGTATAAAAACAGATGTAAAATGATAAAAACAGTAATTACATGAACAAAATGACCACTTGCTTTCAGGATGAAGCTGCATTGGTTTCCTTGTAAATTATAATTACACAATTTAAGTGCAGCCACAAGTGGACAACTCTGGTATGTTGTGCTGCCATTTTCATTATAATTTGCCACTAAGTTCTTTCTGTCCTTACATAAATTAACTTGGCAGTCTGCAAAATTCTATTATATTCCGTTATAATCGGTTTATGTAAGGAGTGTTTGTGGTCTGTTTTAATGATGAGTAACTCAATTTGTCTAAAGCATCGCATTAGTATGCGGACATCACAAGAAACTAAAAATTATAGTTTTCCATAAATGTCTGTTACTTTCACTGGAAATAAGCTGCCATCAAAATCCTTGTATTTAAACAGCAAAATGATTCAGACAGTTGTAAAACTGAGACATGTATGTGTTTACAGCTCAAATGAAATACTGCAGTGTCTGCTTGGGTGTGATGGTATAACTCCCTGAAATGTTAGTGTTTGAAATTTTACCTCATTGTATGCAGCAAATATAGGTTTCCATAAGGCTATAATGAGCCACTCTGATCATTTATTTAAAATATAAGTATCCCCTCTGTACTAAACTGACTTTAGAGGAGAGCTTAAAAATATATATATATATACCTATGGGATTCAATACAACTGAGAGTATTTTTTCATCATGTTCTCACACGGCCGTGGGAACATTTGAATTTAGTAAGCTCCGTATAGAGGTGCGTACCCCCGAGGAAAAAAGTTAATCACTGTGGCATGCTAACTGCTGCACGAGCAGCTGAACAATATGTTAATTAGCTGGGGCTGCAGTTCACCAAGGTAGAAAGCAACTGTGTAAACTCCATGCTGGTGTTCTGTCCATATTCCAAAACTTCTGTAATACAGCCATGGAAAGGAGTCTACATGTATAGAATAAAATGTAGAATGTGTGACAGTTGTACAGAACTGACCTTAATATATGTGACAGCAGGCTGGATGCAACAAAAGGAGAGTACCAAAAGCCACATAAATCATTTTCCTTTGTGCCAGAACAGAAATGCAACTTTGCTCCCCCACCCCCAAATGAAGAGTACACATTGCAAACCATACCTGTCAACCTCTTTGGGCAAGAAATCTGGACAAAGCCATAAATAATGGGGGGAAAGGCCCAGAAATACTGACAGTTTTTAAGTATTGGTCTTACAAACTTAGAAAGTTGATAGAATAATGGGTTTTGTGTTGGCATGAATTTTCGGAAGGGTATGAAATCTGAAACTAAAATGTCTGTCATTGTTTTCTGACTTCATCTTTAATGACTTGGCAGTGTTTTGACAGAGAATCAGTTTTATGAAAAATGGACCAAAATATGAAAGAAATCTGGACAGTCTGTGAAAATCTGTATAGTTTAGAGGTATGATGCAGGCAGCTAAAGGAGTAAGTGTGTGTTAAAATAAATATAAAAACCATAGACTATTCATGGTTACATGTCAGCATATGCAATATGTAGCTGATGAAATGTAGGCTTATCAATCTAAAAAGCAGTACTCCTCTATGCAGATATATCCCATAGTAATATCCTCTGTTCAACATTCAGCACCCCTTCAGTTTCCCTAGCTACACAGTTGCCAACAGTGTAGATTCAGGGCTGCCAGCACGGTGAAGATGCAAATGAGGTCTGAACTCATTAGAATCGCTGAATCCAAGAATTGGATCTGTGTTAGGGATATAAACATAGTACAGGTATTGCCTTAGTGTTTGTTTATGGGATGGCAACTGTGAATGCTTACATCAGGTGGGTGTGTCTTAGTGTTGCATATGGGTCTGTCAAGGTTGGAAATGCAAGTAAGCAGTGCACAATTCAGTTTCTGTTTCATTAGCATTCAGCATCCTCTTCATTTGTTGGCAAATTGTATTTTCTCTATCAGGTTTTTAGTATAAAAGGAAAGAAAAAAGGGAGAAATAGTTGAAATGAGGAAAAGCAATCTGATGTACATAGTAGAACATGTTAGTACACATGACATGTGTACATAGTTCTGGATTTCAACTCACTCCAATACACCTTCAGAAACAGGATGGGTGCCTTATCCCCTTTGCCACACAAACAGCTTTACAGCTTTCGGCAAAGAACTAAAGTCATTCTTCACACAACCGACTGCAACAGAATGTACACTGATAGCAAATCATAGAACTGTTATTTTTTACATTTATTGTACCTGGATGTAGTGCACTTGGTGATCATACAGCCATGCAAATATACAGCTCTGTCTTACCTTTCTGTGTTTCCTGGTCTTTCATCAGTTATCTGACCAATACTCTTGAGACATGCAGTCTATCAGCCATGCTATATCATTGGCCTTAAAATGTGTGAGGATATTAAATGGCAATATGACTGCATTTGCCAACAATGGAAGGACAGGTTGGATGGCACAAACAAGCATAGACTGTGCTTTTGAGGGAGGAGCAAAGGTGAGTTACTGTTATGGCACATACAAGGGTAAAACTGTTCTGTTCGGGGGGACAGAGCTCAGTTACTGTCATGGCACATACAAGCATACACTGTTATTTTGGGGTGAGCAAAGGTGAGTTACTGTCATGGCACAAACAAGGATATGTTGCTGCTGTTACTCTCCTTGTTTTGCATCTTGCTGTTTGAACGTGAGTGTTGTGAAGTCAGAAACTGTAATGTATATCATTACTTTGACTTCTCTCATCAGTGATTTTCCAGTACAAACATATGGTGCTAAATTGAGGGCATGCAGTGATCAGTACTTTTGAGACATAAGGCTTTGTGAATTGTTGATGCCTGAAGCCTACAACTTACAAATAGACACACAAGTCAAACTTGTCTGTCACATGTTAAGGTAATGTTAGTGCAAATCTCCCACCTTTTACTTGCTTACTTTAACAAGTGATGAAATACAAGGTTATACCATAATTATTAAAGAATGCACTCCAAATTCAGGACTTGCCTTGTAAATGCAGCAGTTGCTACAGTATTGGTCTAGGGCTGAGTCCGTCTGATGCAAGCAGTACACTGCCAGTACATGGGGAGGTAACAGTTGTGTGAGTTGCCTGGCATCAATATTACTTTTATGTGAGCAGGAGGAAGGTTTTACACCTCTAGGTGGTGAGAGTGTGCTACACCTTGTCTCTTAGCCAGTGCAAGAGCATACTGAGAATGCCTATGTCAGCCTACACCCACAGCAGCTGATGGTTCCCCCTCTGACTCCTCCATCTGTCAGTGGCTGTGGTGACCTATGCATTGGTGGTTTGATGTGTACCCCTTCCTCTTGCTGATCCTGCTGCAGCTGTTGCCTCAGAATTCTGTTGTGTAACATGGCACATAATGCTAGGATTTCTGCACATGTCCTTGAATTGTACCACAGGGGCTCCCCCAGATGTATTTAGGCACTGGAACTGTGATTTTAGCAGCCCAAACACATGATCTATGACATTTCTGGTTTGAGCGTGTGCCTCATTATGATGTTCTTCCATGGGTGTGTGTTTGCATTTCTGATGTGTCATCAGCCATGGTTCCAGTGTATAGCCTGCATTCCCCAGTAGATGACAGTGTGTCTGGTGCAGTTGGGAGGTGTGCCAGATGCGAATCGTGGTAGCTGCCAGGGTTGCCAGCACACACATCCAAGATTTCCTTGGCATTACCTATGACTTGGCAGTTGACAGAGTGCAAGCCCTTTGTTAATGTAGACCCTACCCTGTTCCACAGGTGGTGCCTCCACTTCTGCAGGAGTGCAATCTATGACACCCAGTATTGCAAGGTAGTGTGTTAACTGCTAGGACTGCTGCATATTTCTGACACTCTCCTCAGAACTATGGGGAAAATATCTGTGCTCACTGGAATGTTGGAGCATAGCTTCCAGGAACTGTTGGAGGATCCAGGATGCTGATGTCTGTGACACCCCCAGCATGTCCCCTGTTGGTCTCTGAAAGATACCTGTAGGTAATATTCTAAGAGCTACACATACCTTATTTTCCACTGGGATGGGTTCCCCTTGGTTGCCTCTGGCTCTGAGTTGAGGTTTGCAGAGGTCACAGAGTTCCTGTATTGTGTCCCTGTCGACCCTGCACCATGCTACAATTTCATCGTGTAGGTTGTGATAAGTTAAATGTGGCCTGAAAACTCTTGTACTTCTCAGCATAGGCCTATTGGCCGCAGCATTGGCTTCAGCCTCTAGCACTTAAAAATGGATTAAAGCCACAGCAGCAGTCCCTATCATTCTGTCTGTGTAGACTTTCCATGCTTGTAATCTAAAAGTTATGACATCTACAGGAAAAACCAGCATGAAGACTACACGGATGCTTTATAGCTGATTGAATAGCTCCACTGTGCTGGATTGGTTGATTAGCATGCAGTTCAGCCGCTTATGCTTTAATTTGCATGTATGAAACACAGACAAAGACGGATGCAATCCCTTAATTTACACCATTATAAAAAGGCACACATGTAGCTAGCCAAACTGATGAGAGTTGTATGTGTTTGGAAGACTAAAAATGCTTTTTCTTCAGGATATAGCTGTACAGAGGAGTAATGAACTTCAGCAGGTATGCTCCCATTTTGTCACCTACATACTGCATATGCTGGAATGTATTTATAAATAGTGTGAAACAAAGGCTTTTACACTTTTAACTGTATGCATTAGTTAGAAGTGTACTGATGGCATGGGCCTGTTTGTCAAGCCCTTTCAGAGGTACACATTGACAATACATGAAAATGGAATGCTGCATGATAAATATGTACAAATGTGTCCTTGCCAGGTCCTTTGGTAGCACTTTTAGAATTTCAAAGAGATTTTGTAAGCAAAATGGGTCATTTGCCTGTTCTTTTGTGTGTTTGGGGGCAGTGATGATATACTGTTATGGCACAAACAAGACTGGACCGTTCTTTTTTTTGGGGGGGGGCAAAGGTATGACCTGTTATGGCACAAACAAGGGTATGTTACTCTCCTTGTTTTGCATCCTGCCTGTTAGTATTTCACATCTCTAGGCTGCTTTGTTTCTCCAGTGGGTAATACTGACAGGCTACCTTTTCAGTTTTATCTGGAAACCGTTATTTTGTTGTTGTGTGATACTCGTATGTATTATACTTCTGTTGTTTCTTAGGACACCTACAAGTATGTCACTCAGGTGTGTCAATCGGTGGAGACCCCCATTCACTGATTCTAAAAAACAAGTCATAGTTGATGAGTTTCGGTAACATGGTGTTGGTGTTCTTTACCGGGAAAGGGAATGGGAGGATATGGCCTGTAGGATGCGAATATAGCAGCAGATGATTCATGTCAGTGCCATGGGAGCCATGGCAGAACATATGAACAGGTGCACCATAGGGCACTGACATACCTGCAAGGAGGCGAGCAGCTGCAGTGGGCTGTGACCAAATGGTTACCAGGGAGGGTGTGCTAGGTAGCCACCACTAACCCCTAGTGAACAGTTCCTGGCCAATCTGAGAGATCCAGACAACTCTCAGTAGAGTGCAGTACAGCATGTCCTGGATGTGCATGTAACACTTTCCTAGACAGCGAGCACATCCCAGGAGGGGTTTCCAGGTAAGCTTTGATATCTCAACAACTGAATATGTTATATAGTAAAACAATTGAAATGAATAAGTTAATTCTGTATCACATGTCTTTTTTCAGGGGGAGGGGGATTGAAGATTGCTAAAGTTACAAGCTTAGTTTGGAGTTGTCAGCCATATCCTTGTTCTAAGTACCATTCATTCACATATACAGGGGCAAATGCATTACCCCCTGTGTTACTGTTAATTGTTTTGATGTTGCCCTTACCTCTTGATTAAATTCTTCCAGGACTGTCTGGAGTACCATGCAGTATGTCTTCTGCAGATAGTAAGCCAAATATTTTTATGTCAGTACTGCTGAGCAATTTAAAGAAATATTGTAGTTTGTCATATTGATCTCAGGCCTGTTGTGTGTATTGCTGAAGTGTCAGTAATAGTGGGAACACTGTTAGCTTGTTAGCACATATTGCACTATAGGAGTGCAGGTATTAATGTATTCCTGTGTTTCTTGCTTTTTATCACAGGTGATCATGACAGTAGGAGTGTGGGCCCTGTGCCACCTGATGTCAGTGTATCTGCAGATGCTGATGGCCAAACTGATGCACAGATGGGGATTGCAGAGGTTGAAACTGACATAGAGGTTGACATACAGCCATCCCCTGCATTTCTATCAGACACAGCCAGTAGATCTATGCCTACCCAGTCCACTGAGCCCACAGATATTGGACAGGTAGAGAGCAAGGACATTCATCAGGGAAGTGTGGCTACTGCAGCTTCACTGCCTGTTGAGTCTATCAGTGTGGGTGAGGTGCTCTGAGGGTATCTCCTGTCCTTCCTCCACCTTGTGCAGGTATCATTTCCCATGCCACTCATATGGTTAGGGCCATCATGGAGGCACAGGCACATTCACATAGGTGCTCTAGACAAATGCTCAGTGCTGTGGATGCTGCACGGTGACATGTATGACTGCCTCCACCATGTTGATGATTCACTGCATTGGATGAATGACATGTTGGAACGAGGGGTGTCTGTCACAGAATGAGCAGTGTCTGTGGTGGAATGTCTGCTTGGAGGGAAATGGTATCCTCATATGCATAGGTCAGCCACAACATCTGCTGTCAGCCAATGTGGCAGTGATCAATCACGGTCTCATATTGCTCGGTCAATGAGTCTGCTGTCCACACCCAAGCTTGGCAGGCTATGTGGTCCTGAGTGTCCCCAGGAAGGGAGCTTGTCCAGCAGACATCAGTCACATTCAAATAGCAGCACTGTATCTAACAGTGGGTGTGGACATGCCAGTGCAACTGAAGCAAAGCCAGTTCTTATGGTTGGGGATGACAACAATTAGCTGCCACCTCTACCATGCACAACTCACACCTGTCTGACAAATCAAGGCATAGAGCTAGCACAGAACTTGGCTGTGTTCATGCAGATATTTGCACACCAATTTTCATCTGGAGACCCCTACCTTCACACACAACAGTTACTCATTTTGTCTCACTAGCCATTTGTAGTTTTATCCCAAAGTATGCCTTCTCCTTCCTACTCACACACACTCACTGACCTTCTTGTGTCAGCCTAGGCTTCCTGCCCCCCCCCCCCCCCCCAGAACACCCTGTGTAAGCGATAACTGTGCCATAACCCTGTTTTATATCTTTTTGGATTCAGGGATACAAAAGCTGTGTCTGATGCTCAGGGTATATAGCTAACTTAGTGCTTAGTATATCTGCATTTGTGTTGTTGAACTGGTTATTGTACCTTTGACTTTTATATTGGCCTTGGAAAGTTAGATAATTGATGGCATCAAAATGTTATAACATTATAGTGAATGCTCTTGTAAGAGTGTTGAGGTTAGCAACTGCATTGTGTATCATTACTTTTTAATTTCTCTCTTCAATGAACTTCCAGGACAAATGTATGGTGCACATAAGTCGCACCATCTTCAGATCTTAGGACAGTATGACAGCACTGTAGTTAAACCTCATCAGAACAAGTAATTCAGTATAATGCTCTCACTTGTATGTACCTCTACAGACACGTGCAGCAGCTGGAGAGACCACATAGCTTTCTCAGGAAGATAACACAACACAGAGCCTGCAAACCTGCCATGATGTATGTGGATAGATTCAAATCCATGTCACTGTTATTTGTCTGGTATAGGATGAGGTGACATCTGCCTGGCCTCCAGGCCAGTGTCTGACCATGCCCTGGTAGGATGACTGCATATCCAAAAATCTGATATAGCTGATGACATCAGCAGTGTTTGTTGAGAATAATGGTGTCCCACATACTGTGGTAAAAGGCTCTCTGTAATTTCAAGCAAGAGCGCACACACACACACACACACACACACACACACACACACACACACACACACGACTGCAGGGAGAAGAGTACCCTGCCTAAGTACACTGACTACAGAACATAGTACATAATGCAAGCAGCACGGCACAAGTCTGACATTTGCAAGACTGCAGCTTGACTTATAGTACATTACATCAGCAGCCCATGTGAGACAAGATGTTGGCAGGCCTGCATAGGTTTATAACTTCATAGGTTCATACGAGCTATCGTAATGGCCATAGGTGGGTATTAGGCTAATGGCCTGAGTGCCTTGTCAAGCCTGCCCAAATTGTGCCATTCTTCCCTTATAGACCAAGATTATGTAGTCCATATTTGTGAATCCATGATCAACATTGGTTGACCCCCTGAGTGACACAGGTGAAATCCCTGGGGTAAATTTACAATTTTCCATCCAAGTGTCCCCGTTACGTTTAAATAGGGGCATTGAGGAGCTCAGTTTCAAGTGAATTTGCAGCTTGTTGCATAAGAGTGGTAATCTCTGGGAAACTTCTATCTTTTCAGCATGTCCTGTTGATGTCACATGTTTGTTTTATTTATTTATTTAACACTTGTTAACCAGAAAAGTTTGACTTTGAACAAGCCAATTTTCAGCAGAGGCCAGGGAAGAAATGATCTAATGCATGTCTTTGTAACATGGGAGGAAATTTGTCTCATGTGATTTGCAGAGGTGCAACATTTCTATTAAAGCAGGGTTCAAGACTGCTCTGTAGGCCAGCCACAAGTCTCTTCTCAGCAGTCTGTATGGTACAAAGTACAGTGATGGGGGGTGTTCAGTCTGTCCATGTAGATAGTCTGTTGGAAGTCCCTGGATTTTCTTAGTGAGAAACCTCTGAGGTCTCTCCAGCTGCTACAGGTGTCTGGTGGGATACATGCAAAAGGGGGCATTGTACTCCATTATTGGTCTAATGAGGGACTAGTACAGTGGAGTTTGACATATCCTTAGTCTTGGATGCTATGCCCTCCCTTACGAGGTGTGCAATCTAAATGGCCTTCATTACCACTGTTGACACATGATGATCAAAGGTCAGGTTGGCATCAACATGTACTTCCAAATCTCTCACCAATGGGTTAGAACATAAGGGGTATTATTAATTTGGAGGGACTTCTCCTGTGCTGAAAGTGATGCATTATTTTGGGTTCACTTTAAGTCTGTGGCTTTGGCAACAACAATTTTTGTATATAAGCACATTTTGTAGAATGTTGACATCATTTGGGAATTCAGTGATTGCACCCAATTTGCAGTTGTCCGTGAACTGGTTCTGCCACAGGCCATCTTTTTTTCACATGATTTTCAGAGAAATACATTCCAAACAGTAGGAGGCCCAGCACAGATCCTCATGGGACACCACTAGTAATAGGTCTTCTGGTAGAGGTGGAATCCCCACCTATGACAGTGTGCATTCTGTTGCTGAACCACTTGGCTACCCATCTAATAATGTATGGGTTAATCCCCAGATGGGTGAGTTCCACAATGATAGCTCAGTGGGGGATTGTGTAAAAGCCCTTGGCCAAGTTGAGATAGACCGTATGTACTGATTTGCCTTCATCGAGGTCTTTGGTGACACACACAAAGAATTCCACTAGGTGTAACAGGTGTGATCTGCCCTTGATGAATCCAAACTGGGTAGGTTGAAGAGTTTGAAGGTTAACAATGTCTTTATTGATAAGGTCCAAGATGATTCTCTCCATGGCCTTACAGAGTACACTGGTCAGGCTTATGGGTGTATAATTCCCTAGGTCAGATGAGGGACCCCCCCCTGCGCAAGGATATTATGGTTGCTGTTTTCCCTTTTGCTAAGTCTTGCTTTAAACTGTTTAGTAAGCAGCCTGGGATGTTATCTTGTACCACAGAGGCTGTATTTTTGCCATTGACAAGTGTGGTTATGTCCTGTTACTTGGAGATAATAGGTAGAGAACTGTTGACAGGTATGCTGTGGGGTATGATCGATGTTCTTCATTCCACATTGCTGCAGTCCTAACTATAGGGGTAGTCCGCTGTCCAGTCGGCCCGAATACCAAAGTATATGGCTGACGTCGGTCACGGCGCATTAGACTGACGTCAGTACGTCAGGGTACTAATGCGCATGACCGACGTCATATCCTCAGTCTTTTTTGCCGCATGGTCCGATGCAGAAGCAGTTTTTGCGAGTGCAGGTTGGCGTTCTGAAAGTTTCTGAAGTCAGAGTTTCAGACCGATTCAAAGTTGGCTAAGTACCCCGTTGGGGAATATTTTGTTTTTTTCTTGCCTCAGTATGTAACCGGATGTCAGAAAAAGTGAATAACTGTATTTCTTGTGGGAAACAGATACCTCATAGGGATTACCATACTTTGTGTATACCTTGTTTAGGGCCTGAGCACGACGTTGTTGGATGCCGCTCTTGTGCTAGGTTTAACAAACGCACTATTAAGAGAAGGTTAGACTGTGCCAGGTTAGTGTTTGGGAAGCGTTGTAATTATAAAATGCCGTCGGATGCTCCGGCCCGCTTCAACCAAAAGCGCAAGGACAAAGCGGGAAGCCTAGAGTGGAAGAACCGACAGTCCCGGACGTCGGTTCTTTAGAAACTCAGTGGAGCGGAGGTTCTGCCAGGAGTTTCTTTGGAGTCTCAGGGTGAAACTTTACTGTTACAGGATGTATCTCAGGAAGTAGGCCAGCCTGAAGGGGCTTCTCAGGTGGCTGTTCTTCCCTCTCTTCCTAAGGTGGTTAGGGCCTCGCCTTCTGTTTCTAAGGCTTCTTTAAGAGGCAGGCCTGCTTTAGCTTCAGTGGGGGTTTCTCCGAGTGTTTCAGGGTCTTTGCCTAAGAAGCATATGCTAAAAATGGCAGAGGATTTGATTACAATGATTAGAGGTTCTATGCCCCCTCCTGATAAGAGGCCTAGGGTGGAACCTGAGTTTGAGAGTTTTGATCAATGTTCGGAGGCTTCTGAGTCTTCGGCTGAAGACTTGCAGGAGTATCCTCCTTATTCTGATTCTGATGTGGATGATTCTACTCCTTCAGCTTCGCCTCCTGAGGATTTCTCATTTTCAGAGACTCTGCATTCCATGAGGGAGCATTTTAAATGGGAAGGTCAAGATTTCTCTGATTCCAGGAAGAGGCTTAGAGAATTCTTGTTTTTAACCCAGCATAGGCCTTTAGCTATACCTCCTGTTCTGAATGTGGTAGAAGATGTTTTTGCAGAGGCTTCCCTGAATCCTGACTCTTTGCCTCCTGCCCCAGTTAAACCGGATAGGTACTATAGGGTGCCTGAAGCCCATAAGTATCTTTTTAAGAGTCCTAGGGCAGACCCAGAAACTGTCTCTCAGGGGCCTAAAGGTGTGAAGGCTTCTGTGGTTAAGAATCCTGTTCCTCCTGATAAAGAGGCAAGGGCTTTGGATAGATGGGGAAAGAAAGTGTATACTTCTTCCACTTTAGCCATGAGGGCGTTGAATTGTCAGTTTCATATGTTAAAATATCAGAATTATCTCCTTTCACAATTGAAGTCTAAGGTGGATGCTCTGGCTGAAGGTATTGAGTGTAAAGAATTGCAGGATTTAGTTCATGTTTCTGAACAGGTGGGTAAGCATTCCTTGCAGTGTGGTTTTGATGCTGTGCAGGCCTCCTCGAGGGTGGCTGCTACTGGTTCTGTTCTTCGTAGGCATGCCTGGTTGAGGGATCAGAACTTAGCTGAGCATGTTAAGACAAGGATTTTGAATGCTCCTTTACAGTCTGATGTGTTGTTTGGTTCGCCTGTGGAAGCAGTTTTAAAGAAAATGGAGGACAAGGCTAAGTCTATGCAAACTGTTAAGGATTTTTTGCAGGTGCAGCCTCCGAAGTTTAGTAGAAATTGGCCTGCTAAGGGTTGGACTTATCCTGCTTTTGATTCCCAGTCTAGGGGTAGGTCTAGACGTGGTAGAGGCAGAGCTCAAGGTTCTTTTAGGCCTAGGACAGGGAGTTCACCTGCTCAGACTTCTGGTGAGGGCAGGGGTCAGTCCTTTCGTAAGCAGACCGAATGACCTGCCTTTTCCGCTGCCAGTACATTCTCGCCTGGCAGCACCTTTGGGAGGAAGGCTGTCTCTTTTCAAAGAAAATTGGGATTTAATTACCCAAGACAGATGGGTTCTGGATATCATTCACCACGGTTACAGGTTTTATTTCCATACCTTGCCTCCTTTCAAAGGCATGCCAGACATTCCTCCTCTACAAAGAACAGAGGCTCACAAGCAAATTTCTCTGTTGCTCCAAATAGGGGCTATTCAGTCAGTTCCTGTGCCAGAAAGGGGCCTAGGATTTTATTCTCGCCTGTTCCTAGTACCAAAAAAGGGGAACTCGTGGAGACCAATTTTGGATTCATCTATCCTCAACACTTATCTGGACATTCCCAAGTTCAAAATGTTGACGTTACAACAGCTTTTACCTCTGCTGGGCAAAGATCACTGGATGGTAACTTTAGATCTAAAGGAAGCTTACCTTCATGTGCCAATAAGACTAAGTTGCAGGAAGTATCTGCGTTTTCGAGCTGGAAATTCTCATTATCAGTTCTCTGCATTGCCCTTTGGCTTATCTACTGCCCAGAGTATTCACAAAGGTTCTGGCTCCAGTGATAGCTTACTTCAGGCTAAAAGGAATTCAAATCTATCCTTACTTGGACGACTGCCTGATTCTGGCTCAAGAAAAGGAAGACCTTCTACAGCATTTGGAATATGTCATAGCAGTGCTAAGATGCCTAGGGTATTCTGTGAACGAAATAAAGTCCAGTCTAGTACCCTCTCAAGACATGTGCTTTCTGGGTGTGAGACTGAATACAGCAGCCCAGATGGCCTTTTAACCCCGGACAAACAAAAGAATCTTTCCAGTTACTTCCATCACCTATCTCTTCAGTCCGGGCTGACTGCAAGGACAGTCCTTCAAGCCTTAGGGTTCATGGCATCTTGTATTCTGGTGCTTCCCAATGCCAAACTGCATATGAGGAAGCTACAATGGTATCTCAAAATCTGTGGACACAGCACTGCCAGGATTTGGACACTGTCATTCAAATAATACCTTGCATTCAAAAGGAATTTTTGTGGTGGGCTCAGGAATGTCACCTAAACAAGGGACTCTCTGTGACCCGGCCAGAGGCAAGTCAGATTCTAACGACAGATGCCTCAGATATTGCTTGGGAGCTCATCTAAATGGAAAGTGGATACAAGACAAGTGGCCTGCCAGACTACAGCATCTACATATCAACATGAAAGAGATGTTAGCAGTCCAGTTTGCATTAATGGCTTTCAAGGAGTTACTTCTTCCAGGGCAGGTGTTGATTCTAACAGACAACACAACTGTCATGTGGTACATCAACAAACAAGGGGGAACACATTCTTACCCATTGTGCAGACAAGCAATGATTTTATGGGAGACTGCGCTCAGTTTGCAACTAACTCTTCAGGCAAGGTTTCTGCCGGGAGCACAGAACTCCTTAGCAGATGTGTTAAGCAGACAAATCATGGATCCCCACGAGTGGAAACTGGATCTTCATGTATTTCAAACATTGACAGTGTCCTGGGGAACTCCAGACATAGATCTGTTCGCTTCTCCACTAAACCACCAGCTGCCAAAGTTTTGCACGAAGGGATTTCATCACACAGCTTGGAAAGTGGATGCTCTTTCTTTCAGTTGGAAAAATCTTCATGTGTATGCTTTTCCACCTCTGCCTCTTCTCCCAAAGGTGCTTCTAAAGGTCAGACAAGACAAGCCAAGGATGATTTTAATAGCTCCAGATTGGCCTCGGCAGCACTGGTACCCATTACTGAGGAGTCTGGTAAGGAAGCCTCCATGGCCTTTACCCTTGATTCCACACCTGCTGTCTCAGAGGGACGGTCGTCTGCTCAATGTCAAGCTTCACTCTCTTCATCTAACAGCCTGGCATATTCTGTTTTGAAGGACAGCAGGTCTCAGCTTCCTCAACAAGTTTTAAATGTGATTATGGAAGCCAGAAGACCTAGTACAAGGAAAGTGTACGAGAAAAATGGAAGAGATTTTTGTTTTGGACTGCAGCAAAAATTTGGAGATTTGAGCCTAATTTGAGTGTGGCTCTTCAATATCTTACTGAGTTATTGGACAAAGGTTTGTCTTTCTCTTCTATTAAGATTCATGCTGCAGCAATTTCAGCTCACTATGATTGTGACCCACCATTGCTTTCACATCCTTTGTTCAAGCAATTTCTTAGAGGGGCAAAGAATATAAGACCCCCACGTAGAGCTCCTACTCCTGCTTGGGACCTCAATTTTGTGTTGGAGAAACTTACTCTACAACCTTTTGAGCCTGCGGCTACTGCTGAACTGAAATACTTGTCATGGGAGACTGCTTTTTTGTTGGCCATTACTTCTGCTAGAAGGGTTTCTGAGTTGCAGGCCCTTATGGCGGTTGAGCCTTTTTTGATTTTTCATAAGGATAGGGTATCATTACGTACTAATCCTTCCTTTATGCCTAAGGTGGTTTCTAGTGTGGCTTTAAACCAAGCTATTCATTTGCCTACTTTTTATGCAGATCCCCAAAATAAAGGGGAAAAGATTTTGCACACTTTAGATGTACACAGGCAATTGCGTTATTATTTAAGCAGGACTAAGGATTTTAGGCAGTCTCAGCAGTTGTTTGTTTCTTTTGCTTTGAGTTCAGGGCAAGCCTGTGTCAAAACAAACTATTTCTAGGTGGATTGGGTTTTGCATTGCATTTTGTTATTCCCATCATGGCAAAGAGATTCCAGCTGGGATTAGGCCTCATTCCACTAGGGCTACTGCTACTTCAACAGCATTTCTAAGGGGGGTGGCAACTAAGGATATTTTGGAGGCAGCTACTTGGAGTTCAGTGCATACTTTCTCTAAGCATTACCACCTTCCTCTCTACTCTAAGTCTAGGGCTGGTTTTGCCACAGCTATTTTGCAAGGCATGTTATCAGCTCCTGCTTCCTTATGATTTGCCAGCCTCCCTTACCTCTGCTTTGGGATTCTACCCAATAGTTAGGACTGCAGCAATGTGGAATGAAGAACATAGTACAGTTTTGTACCTACCATAAATGTAGATGTTCGAGGATCCACATTGCTGCAGTCCAATCCTCCCTCCTTCCCCTCTGTGTTTAGGGGTGGTTGTGTTGGTGAGGTTATATTCTGGTACCTTTGTATATATTGTATATATTTTTGGTGCAGGTATGTTTGGTGTTTCTGGTTTTGGCCTTGTCTTTTTAGGGTCTTCTGACATCTGGGGCAAGAAAAGACTGAGGATATGACGTCGGTCATGCGCATTAGTACCCTGACGTACTGACGTCAGTCTAATGCGCCGTGACCGACGTCAGCCATATACTTTGGTATTCGGGCCGACTGGACAGCGGACTACCCCTATAGTTAGGACTGCAGCAATGTGGATCCTCGAACATCTACATTTATGGTAGGTACAAAACTGTACTTTTGAGACAGTGGTGTGAAGTTGTTGCCAAGCCTGTCTGATAACAGGTTATTTATGTCCTCAGGTTCAGTATTAATGGTACCCTCTACTCTAAATTTGGAGCAAAGCCAGGCCTTCCCTTTTACATTACAGACACAGCTGAAGAATTCTTGTGATTATCCTTGGATATGGATGCCAATTCAGTTTCATAATTAGCTTTAGAGAACTTTACAAGATGTCCAATTTGCTTGTTCAAGCTATGGAAGGTGTTTTACTAAGAGTGTTCCTTCTTATTCCTGGACATCATGTTTTTTCTCTTGTTGTGCAATGTATTCATGCAAGATATCCACCAGGGCAGTTTGTTTTTCATGGGCAAGTTTTGATTTGTTCTGGTGCAACTGAGTCTATAAACTTGTAAAGGTGTTTGTACAGGGCATTTGTGTACACATCTATATAAGTGTGTCTACTGTCAATTGTGCTAGTAGGTTTGAAACTATATATATGCCATCACTTAGGCTATAGTTTGCAGAGATTTTTCCACCTTTTGGATCCTAAAGTGGATGGGGGTGTCAGGTAAAATCATTATATTGAACATGACTGACTTATGGTCAGGCCTTATGAAGAGAGGGTCTCACACATGAGGTAGTGCAGCGATCTCCCATGTTGGTGAGTAGTTAGGTAAAGTATATTCAAGCCCCTTGTGGGGGTGCAGACTAACTGCTACAAAGCATTCATGTTTACAAAGTGTAGGAACCTTAGAGTGAGCGGATGTAAGCTTATATTTGTTTCACAATTGATGGAAGGATAGTTACCCATGCCTAGGGTGTTTGGCTGTATTATGAGTGACTCAAGTAGGACAAGGAAGGCACTGTGCAGTTTTCATGGTGCATGTTGGTGGACCTGTAGCTAACAATGATGTGGAGTTTTTTTTTCAGTTAGCTAGACTTGGAGTAACTCTAGGGAGCTGTATTGCATAACTAGTATTGAGGTGTTCTTGTCCTTTATGAAGATGGATACTCCTGCTCCTTTGGTTCTTTCATGTTCATTTTGTGGCCTGACCATGTGGAAGGCATTATAGCCTTTCATGACTGGAGTACACTCTGCCACTCTAATCCATGTCTCTGTGATGGCACATACATCAACATTTCCCCAAATAAGAAGTGCCTCCATTGAGTGAAGTTTCTGATTTAGACTCCTAGCATTAAGTAGCATAACCTTGAGTTTCTTTTGAGGATATTTTTACATCAGCAACTTCTGTTTTTATGACATTGCCTAAAAAGTTGCTATGAGGGAGGCAAGTACCTTGGCCAGTAGCCAAAAGGCAAGAGGTGACAGATGAAGACGATGCCTGGCAAAGCAGTGTAGTCTGTTGACCATTTCATCACAGTCTGACAACTACTGGATTCCCCTCTGGAGTGACACCAGTAGCCAAGCCAATTGTTGAAGTTAATTCTTTTGTTTTTATTGAGGCATGATACTGGGTGAAGGTAGAATGTTGCTTAGGGCTACAGGCATACCTGTTTGGGACAGACAATCTGAGAAGTCAGTCGTATCTCTCTTCTTATAGTCCAGGGAGGTACATCTCAAGTAATTTACTCCAGCATGGAGTACGGAAGAGGTGCAACTGGTTGCTGACAGACAAGTGCGTGTGCAACTTTGTAGATCCTCGGACCTGACAGGCAGCTGACTGTGACTTACTCCTTGTACAACCTTGTGAAGAGGACAACTGTGTCTCGCTATGGATTCACCTATGACCAATATATTGTTTTTGAGGTTTTGCTTTAAGGGCTTAAATTGTTTGTGTGTGCAGTGGGACTGCTGTGTGCAGTGGGACTGTCATGTGTAGAAGATTTGCATTTGTGAGGCATCTGCTCTTTTAGTAAGTTTCTAATTAGTACCTCTATATATGTGGGTCTGTGTGTTGTGCACTTTATTGAGGAGTTGGTGTGTACTGACAACCTGTTCAATATCTGGTTTGTTGTTACCTGAGAGTTCATAGGTTCATAGGTAGGTACTAGGTTATCGGCCCTAGGGCCCATGCAAGCCTAGCCAAAAAATGTACCCTGGCTTTCGGCACCCAAGAAAATTATTTTCCTGTGCCGCTGTTGAGCAGAGCCACAGAAGTGATCCCCGGGGTGAATTTCCCATTTCCCATCCAATCATCAAGATTTTTCTTGGAGTGCTAATGAGGAGCTCTGTTTGACATAGATAGGTAGTCTGTTCCAGAGTATGGGAATTCTCTGGGACAGGAATCTATCCCTCCAGCATGTTCTGTTTATTGTGGTGACAAGGTTAAGGTCCCTAGAGCATGTAGCTCGGAGGGATTGGGATTTTTTTAAGTGGAGCATGTCCAACAGCTCTGGTTTTGACATAGGATTGTATGTTAGGCCGAGATCGCCCCTGAGTAGGCGATATGCGATGGAGTAAAGCTGTAGTTTTTTGAGACGGTCTGCATAGGGCATATGTTTGAGGCCAGTAATCCTCTTTGTGAGGTATTTCTGTGGTCTTACCAGTTGTTGTAGATGTCTTGTGAGGTACATACCAAAAGGGGCATTGTACTCTATAATGGGTCTAATGAGTGATGAGTAGAGGGGAACAATGACCTCTTTTTTTCTGGATGAGAATCCTTTTGTGATGAGATGAGCCACGTAGAAGGATTTCCTGACCACTGTGGCGATGTGATTATCAAAGGAGAGACTACTGTCCACCTGTGTCCCAAGGTTTCTTATCACATTTTCAGCATTATGTAGACTACCAGCTATGTGGTAGTTCATGGGAACAGAGTTTTTACCAAAGGGGATGACAATACACTTTTTGGCATTGAGCTTCAGGCCATGGCTTTGACACCCGGTATCTGTCTCATTGAGGCCCTTTTGTAGTTTGTCCACATCGTTAGGAGTTTTGATTATGGATCCTAGTTTGCAGTCATCTGCAAACTTTGTTAATAAAGACCTTCTGTGTTGGCCTGCACTTCAGAGAAGTAGATACCAAACAGGAGAGGACCCAGGACTGAACCCTGTGGTACTCCACTTGTCACTGGTCTGATGTCGGATTTGGAATCCGCTACTTTCACAGTGTGGGTTCTGTCCATGAGCCAGTTGACAACCCATCTTGTGACATAGGGATTTATACCTAGTTTAGTGAGCTTATCTATAATTCCAGAGTGGGGGGATGGTGTCGAAAGCCTTGGCGAGATCTAGATAAGCTGTGTGAACCATTTTACCCTGATCTATGGCTTTGGTGACTGCTTCAAAGAAGTCAATCAGGTTTAGGAGACATGATCTGCCTTTTTACAAATCCAAACTGTGTAGGGTCCAGAGTTTGGAGATTACCAATGTCTTTGTTTATGAGTTCCATGATGATACGTTCCATGGCCTTGCAGATCAGGCTCGTCATTCTAATGGGGCGGTAGTTCCCGGGGTCCATCGTGGCTCCCCCTTTGTGGAGTGGGATAACTGTCGCAGTGCACCATTCAGTAGGTACAAAGCCTGAGGTGAGACTGTGATTGAACATGGTAGTTAGGTAGGGTGCCAGTTCTTTTTGTAGTTCATGTAGAACGCAGCCTGGGTTATTGTCAGGTCCCATGGATGCTGTGTTCCTGGCTTTGGAGAGTGTGTTTTTTACCTGTGCAGCTGTGATTATAGGAACTTTGCATTCTTCAGGTATAGAGATGGGCCCTCTAGGGGGTGAGAGGGGGGTAAAGTTAGCACTGAACCTATCTGCTAGGATGTTGGCAATATCAGTTGGTTCTGTATATTTAGTGCCATTATGCTGTAACTCAGAGCAGATCTGAGTGTTCCTATTTAGATTCTTGACATAGCTATAGAATGCTTTGTGGTTGTCTTTAGAGTCAGTGGCAATTTTGTTTTTGTAACTAGCTTTGGAGGATTTTATGAGGGATCTCAGCTTCTTACTGAGGTTGACCAGAGTGACAGCATTTATTATAGATTCATTTTATACTTCTATCTTTCACATATTGAATTGGTAAGTTTTAGGAATACATGGTTATCACTATACGTGAGGCAATAGAAACCTAGCTGTGTAAAAACCCAAGTACCCTTATTAAGCAAATTTAAATGGTCATTGGTAGCAGAGTGATTTTGTGAGCAGCAGCAACTGGGCCTATCTATGAAGGACATAGTTGTCACCCCAGAGGCTGTAATAGGCTCCCAATGCATGTGAAGCAGTGCTCCTCAATATCCCTGTTAATAATTGTAAAGTTGCCTCTGAGCTGGCATCTGGTGCTGCTCACAAACATGCTGTGCTGAAAACAGCTATCCAACTATGATTAATAAGGGTACATGTGTTTTTACACAGCTAGGCCAGAAGCCTTATATGAACTTATGAACCTATGTGCCTATGCATGCTGTATAACCTGCTGAACCCCACATGGTCTGCTGATGTCATCTATTATAAGTTCACCTGCACTCCTGAATAAATCAGGCTTGACCTGTGGAGCTTGTGTCATGTACTGTGTTATGTAGTCTGTGTAGTTAGACATGTAGGGGTTCTGTTCTTTCTCCAGTCTTCTGGGTGTGTGTGTCTAGACAGCAGAGCAGATGCGTAGTATCCTATAGCAAATTCTCCACTGCCATGCAATGACAGTATTTTAATATTTGCTCATGCCTACATATCTATTTCATACAGGCTTCCCAACCTCTTGTCTCTCTCATGACCTGCTGATGTCATCTATTATAAGTTCACCTGCACTCCTGTATAAATTGGACTTGTGGTGCAGCACTTGCATTAAGTACTGTGCTTTGTAGTCTGTGTACTTAGGTAGGGGTTCTGTTTTTACTGTCAAGTGTGTGTGTGTGTGTGTGTGTGTGTGCGCGTGTGCGTGTGTGTGTGTGTGTGTGTGTGTGTGCGCGTGTGCGTGTGCGTGTGAGCTATTGCTTGATATTACAGAGAGCATTTTACGCCAGCATGTGGACACTAATCTTGACATCAGCTAAAAGATGTTGTTTGACACACTTGAAGTCAGACTTGAGCTGTGGTGCTTGCCTTAAATACAGAGCTCTGTAGTCTGTGTACTTGGAGAGGTAGGAGTTCTATTCTCACCCCAGTCAAGGTGGGGTATTTGTGCTCTTGCTTGACATTACAGAGAGTCTTTTACACCAGCATATATGACACTGTCATCTTATCCTCAACAGACACTGCTGATGTCATCAGCTATATTATATTTTTGAATATGCAGTACTCACACCAGGTCAGGGTCAGAGACTTGCCTGGGGGCAGGCAGGAGTCACTTCATCCTATACAATAAAATTTACAGTGACACTGCTTTTAATCTAGCCACATATGTCATGGTATGGTGTGTAGGCCCTGTGTTATCCTGCTGAGAAAGCACTATGGTGTCACCAGCTGCTACATGTCTGGTGAGGTACATGTAAAAAACAACATTATACTCTATTAGTGCTGTAATGAGGTTTGACAGCAGTGCTGTCATACAATCCTAAGATGTCAGTATGATGGCATATCTTATAATGTGCACTGTGTAGGTTTTCAATAGCAGTGTGGACACTTGGTGGTCAAAGTTCCGATTACTATATAAATGTGTTCCCACTGCTTGCTTCACGGGGTTTCTGCAAAGCAGGAGTGTTGACAGTGCTGTGATTAATATGTAACTCCACTTTTCAGCTGGATAACATTACAAGCACACATTTCTGAATTTATTTGTAGATCATGTGCCTTTGTCACCATTCAGTTGTGTGTGTTGGCTCCTACTGTACTATGTTATCACCACTGGTGGACTCAGTGATTGCACACACTATGCAAGAATCAGCAAACTTGATTAGCCAAATGCTCATAAACTTTAGGCTGAACTGTTGAGGAATACAGTTCATACAGTGAAGAGCCAAGCACAGATCCCTTGGGTTTGCCAGTGGTGACAGCTCCACTGGTACAGGTTGTTTCACCAACTGTCACATGCTGTGTTCTGTCAGTGAGCCAATTGTTTACCCATCGCATGACGTAAAGTGTAATCCCCAGCATCGGGGTTTTATCAATCCTACCTACATGCGTGATTTTGTCAAAACCCTAGGCCAGATCACAATAGGCAGTATGTACTGTCCTACCTACCTCCAGGCCTATCACATGACAACATCACAGTTCACCTGTGGTGTGACCCAGCACATACACCTTCCTGATGTGGTGAAATGCACAGTTCAACACACCTTCCACATGGCCTATGTTCCTGTACAAGGGTGCATCCACCTTAGTTGGGGGGACAGCACCTGATGCTTACATGTATAGAGATATCCTGAGACTCTGTGACTGAGGTATATCAACATGTCATCATGGACCTCTTCTACATGTATAGTAGTGATATTCCAGTTGTATGCACCAGACCTGTGTGAGTTGTTACTGCTCTGTCAGGTCCATTATATCTGATGTCCTCAAAGAGGTTATTGAGGGCATGCATGAAGACAACAGTATCATCTTGTGGTAGTTGAACAGGTGAAGGCATTTGGCAAAAAGTCAGTGTGGTATTCAATCAACACATGTCATGTGTCCATAAACAGCTATATCACCAAATGTCTAGACCAGCGTATGATCTACATGGCATCTCACTATGTTGAAATGTATGACGTGACATACATCTCAGGTCCAGCAATCAGGTCAGTACTTGAGGGGTGTCTGGCAGGACCCTTGCCTGCCCCTTAAGTGATGGATGTCAGATGACATACACTTGCTGTGTCCAAACAGCTGCTTGAAGGACTACAGCTTGTGGGCAATCATTGACTCAAACTGTGACATTAGTATAATAGACATAGTATCAGCAGATACCAGAGGCTGCAGCCACAGCCATGATAACCCCTGCATTAATGAGACGCATGGAAAGATGTGTTGCATCAGGAAACAGACACGCCACCCAAGTATAATGTGGACATCACACCCTATAATAAGATCAATAGGTATGTGACCTGTGTCCTGGGGTAGAGAGTAAGAGGTACATCCACCAGCATATGTGGTCACAGTGCTGATTACTCTGTTGAATGTAACACAAGCATTGGGTATGTGAAGGACATGCACATCAGAGGGCATACTAATGTCGTGGTTCCCAGCCTTCATCTCACAAATAACTGAGTACAATGCACCCTTCAACATGTACCTCCCTACACATGTTCCAGTGATAAGTAACTGAAATGTATCACCTTTGTCACAG
This sequence comes from Protopterus annectens, assembly GCF_019279795.1. Taxonomy (NCBI): domain Eukaryota; kingdom Metazoa; phylum Chordata; order Ceratodontiformes; family Protopteridae; genus Protopterus; species Protopterus annectens. The sequence goes on along the minus strand of NC_056743.1, from coordinate 490,179,062 downwards.
TGCGCTGTCGCACAGCTTATTGTCCATACCCTGGTAATCTTTCTGGGGAATATACATGACTGTCTGATGGTGCAGAACACCAATCAAGTTGTTACACCAGATGCATGTGTGATACCTATTCACACTGCATACATAGGTGTTTGACAACATTAATGACATGCATATCATTTGTGTCAGTGTGAATTGTGCCTTAGATATATGCAATGCACACAAGGCAACTAGCCTCTAGTGCCCATATTGTAACAGGTATAGCAGTGTCCCTCCGAATACCTCCTGCATATATTACAGTACCAGGACAGTGTGCGTGGTTACCCTCATAGAGTGTGGATGTATCATAATATTTGTCCAGTGTAGGTGTAACCTCATCTGTTATCACTTCATATCACATATGTTATGTCAAAGGCATGAGATTAGTGGAGGTGGTATTCAAACTTTGTTCATGATTGTTGTTGGTTGTTGTAATGTTTGCCATGATCCTTTACCTGTGATCACCATGCTGGAGACAACTTGTGGGAGTACACCGATAGGTATATCAGTTTGCACAGCTTCCCAATATTCACCCTACCTGAATTGTATGTCAGATTCCTGATATGTCTTCTGCAATATTTTTGTAAGGATGCTTACCTCTCTCACACACATCCTCCCCATTATGTCACCTTGTATGACAGTCACAGGCGATGCATTTTCAATGTACAGTCTGTATTGTACCATATAGATATGTGCTTGATGTTGCTGCTACAACCAACTTCCATTGACATGCTTTCCTCTGCTGTACGTGCGAGTTTCACTTGTACTCTTTCTCTGTGTTCATTCAAATGAATTATATGTGTGTCCCTGCTCAATGCAGAGACTTCCCCTGTGCAATCATTTTACATGGCAGTACCATGTTACAGATCATTAACACATCTTCAGTACAGAATGCCAGGAATGGGATATCACAATACTCTGCACTGCAGGTACACTTACCTGTACTGTTTGGACCATATACTTAACATTCATGCCTCTCAAATGTCCAGTTACTTCCAGGATGTCCATATGTTTTCTTTATCAAATATGTGGCTTAATGCCATATTACTGGGATGATTTCTGGACTGATGACTCAATATTACAGACATTTGGGTGCATACCTTCTCAACTGTCCTGATCTGTGCAGAATGACCAGTTTTTCTCATATTTCTGATCTTTTCCTCATAACTTGTTTTCCTGGCAAATCATTGTCATTTCATTGCAGAGTGTAGTCAGCAATTGATGACTGACATTTGAGTTTCAAACTTCATACTCTTCAGAAGTTCATGACTGGGTCTGAAGAAGTTATTTTACTATATGTGAATGAAAGCGCTCACATTATTCATTATCTACGGTTTATTGGACTTATTGACTGCTATGAGGTGTCTTGAACTCCTGAGAAGGATTTATATGTGTGTTAACCTTTCTGAGTTGGTCTTTTTGTCCATATTTCTTGCTGTAAGAGTTTAAGAAGTTTGTGTACAGCCCTGGTGATCACTGTGGGATTCAACGCAAATCTGCAGACTGTATGTGCTATTTTTAACATGGAATTGATATCTATGTTAGCTTACATGGTTTTGCGGCCAGCAATACTGTTGCAAGCCATGAAATCTAGCTTAGGTGCACGGCACCTCATTTATATGAATTGCACACTGCCACATGCTGAGCACCGTCATGGTAACATGCGAACTCCATGTAGGCTCTGCGTGAAGCCTACATGGAGTTTACTGAATCCACATGTATATTTCTTCCATAAAAGGGACACTTTGTCAGTGGAAGTATTTTACCAGTGCCACTGCTAAAAATTGCAGCACTGACAAAGGTAGTGGCCCAGTCAATTCCAGCACAGATCTGAGTAAGACACGATGAGTTTGATATTTTCACGAGTATGCATCAGAAGTAGGGTTCAGTATGCCTTACTGTATGTAAGGACCAGCTTAGATGCAATATAAAGGAGGGCAAAACAACATTACCGCACTGTAAAGAGAATACGTAGTGGGAAATGTGCTTCTTACAAAGGCAGGCAGACATGGCAGTAACTAAATCGAGAGACTGTAAACTAGAGCATTAATGAAAGAAAGCTGCAAGAAAGTTAGGGCAAGTCTAACGTGTAGAGAAATAGGTTCCATGCTAAAAAATAGTGTTACTGTAGTCTTTTTAGACAAACTGTTAGCGATTTAATCTTAACTGTAGCATTCAGTTTTGAGACTCTCCATTGAACAATGACAAAGCTAATGCTTTGCCTGAGCAGATGTCATGTGAAATGAAGGAATATTAGTGAATTGTAAGAAGTAAATCTTTTAGGAAACTTTGCATTCAAGAACAGCAAGAGGTCAAATTCCAGGAGAAAAATACTATTCAGAAAATAAACTGCACACAAAAAGTCTGTAAAACAACTGAAGATAACCTGCAAGAAATTTTGACAGTTTTCTTCATGTAGAGACAGTTAAATACAACTCCCTTTAGCAGGGCAGTAAATTAAAAAACAGTTCTAGAATGTAATGTTGCACGAAAAGACACAAGACAGTGTTAAAGATAGGCAAAATGATGCACAACCACTGTGGAGGTGCAGTTTGTGTTTGCTAATAAAATGAGTTGAAAAAATAAATGTATTAGTCAGTCTTGAAGTTCTGTCTTTGTCCCTTATGCAAAGGCTTCATAAATATGGCACCGGCAAAGTATACACCTCGCCAAGAATGAGATATGCAAGTCATAACTCATCAATGGTTTTCCTCTGTTTACTTAATAAGCTGTGTCCAGGAAGTGTGCCATAACAGGCAGTGGTAAATGTATTGTTTTCCTTTGTTGACTGGGTAAGTGAACTGCTCCATGGCCCTTTTCCTCAACAACTCTGGTGCAATTTTACAGTTTGTTAGAGATAACTGCTGAACATTACAAGGATGAATGTAAAAGATGTAGTTTATATCACATATGCTATAAATAATAATGAAATGAATGTGACAGTGTTAATTTACAACTTGTAGTAAAGGCTGTATATAGATGAAATAGTTACATGACAAAAAAGTTAAGTAAAAAGCAAAGTGGAGATTCAGCAGAGCAGGACACACCACAGCTCAGTTCAAGGTTTATTTCATGTAAATGTTAGTGCTTCCATGGTAGTAAACCATGTCATAAGACAAAAAATAACTCACATACAGCATTATTTAAACCAACAATATCTAATAGTAATCAGAAGTGCATTAGTGAATAATTAAACATTTAAAGTAGTAGTACACTAATGCTTCAAAGATCTTTGTCTCAACAAAGGTTTCAGTGATAGTGTCATTAATTCCAGGACTACTGTCTACTTTAAAAAACAATATCCATTTCTGCTCACATACCTCAGTTTTGTTTCTTAAATCACCCCTCTCTTATACCAACTTCAGCTAACTCTAAAATAAAAAAACTAAAATGTATGCTCAGAATTGGTTCGCTGGACATGTTTTACCAATGCGCTGGTGGCTTTGTTGTTCTTAATATCCCTATAGTGTTCTAAGACATGTTCCTTAAGTGATTGATAAGTTTTACCTGTATAATAGGCTGCACATCTATTACAATAACAATAATAATAGACTAAATTTCTAGAAGTGCAGTCACCATAGAAGGAAAAATCAATACAATACCCCAATACCGGTTGTATAAAGTGTGACCCACTATGTATGTGTTTACATGCACTGCAGTGCCTACAGTGGTGGGTACCTTGCCTTTGGGAGACTACCATTTCCTTAGTCTCGTTAGTCATATAACAAAACTGTTTCCTTAATGACAAATTATTTTTGAATGAGAATCTAGTTCCCTCAGCCACAAGTTCATGTAATTCTTCATTAACATAGAAAATATTCCAATAACACCATAGGGATATTAAGAACAACAAAGCCACCAGTGCATTGGCAAAACATGTCCAGCAAACCAGTCCTGAGCATACATTTAAGTTTTTTATTTTACAGTTAGTTGAAGTTGGTATAAGAGGGGGTGATTTAAGAAACAAAACGGAGGAATGTGAGCAGAAATGGATATTGTTTTTTAAAGCAGACAGTAGTGCTGGAATTAATGACACTGTATCACTAAAACCTTTGTTGAGAGCAAGATCTTTGAAGCATTAGTGTACTACTACATTAAATGTTTAATTATTCACTAATGCAATTCTGATACTATTGAATATTGTTGGTATAAATAATGTATGTGAGTTATTTTTTTGTCTGGTGAAGTGGTTTACTACCATGAAAGCGTTAACTTTTACATCAAATGAACCTTGAATTGAGGTGTGGTGTGTCCTGCTGTGCTGAATCTCCACTTTGCTTTTTACTTCATATTTACCATTGTGCTTTTGTGGAGTTTCTACACCTGCTTGTGGTTTTATTACATTTTCTACATGACAAAAGTATTATCTTACAAAGATGAAATGCTGTAATTTACACTGCTAAGAATTCATAGGAGTAATACAGTTCTACATGTTGATGATCTCTTCCAAACTGCTGCCAGTTCACAATGCAGTTTTATATAGTTTGACATTACCATGTACACAATAGTTACATTATAATGCACATTGTGTTATATATAACTATATTTATAGATGAATATATTACTAATGTACTGGCATATATATCGATGTAAGCATGTTGACTACACAAGATTACAAAGACAATCTGACATGAATTGCAAATCAAAACCAAGCAACCTCATTTTACAATTGGTGTCACACATTAAACGAAAAAAAAATAACTTGCAGACACACGTTGCATTGTGGTACTATTAATAAAAGGATGTTTTGTGCTCTGGGAAAGGTTATATTTAGGGAAGCCCCTTTGCCCTATCCTTAGTAATATGTACTAACCCTCGCCATATATATATATATATATATATATATATATATATATATATGCAGAAAAAACTTCAAAAACAAAATTAGCCCTGAAGGGGGTGCTACAGGAAACAAACGCTAGAGACAGGAGCTGATTGCTGAGTGCTTTCATTCGGTTTTATTACTGCGAACTTCTTCAAAGCGATACATTAAATTAAAATACTTTGCTGCTTAAATAGTATTAGGAATGCACACAATTGTACAAATGAGGTGTAGGATACAGAGTTTTGATAGGGTAACTGTGTAAAGAGACTGTCTAGATGGACCAATGCAAGAAGAGGACAAGATAACCAATGGGAATGTGCAGAGTGTATGTGTGGGCATGTTTAGGAGTACTATCAGCGCAACCATTTTAGTGCACATTTCACATTGATATTTTCGTTAAGTCCCAGTGCTGTTTCGGCATTGAGAAGGAGTTGCAGAGTACAAAAAACTTAAATTTGCTAAAGTTGAGGCAGAGGGAGCTGTGTCTGCCTAGTGCATTGCGTTGATCTTTCTTGCGGTCTGCCCCGAGGTGTTCTTTGGCTCTGTCAGAGAGCTTGTGAGCTGTCTTTCCTATGTAGAAGGAGCCACAGGTTTCGCAGATGACGGCATAAACTACAAAAGCAGAGTGGCAGTTGTAGGTGTCTTCGAGGTTAAAAACTGGGTTGATGTGTTGGAAAGTGAAGCTGGTGCCTGTGTAGATGAAGGGGAATACTACACATCTGTTGCATGTTTGCATGCCTGTTTGGCAGCCGGTGGGTGTCTGTGTGTCAGCATTGGGGGGATTCCTAAGGATTGGTGCTTCTGTTTTGTCAAAGAAATGCCTTAGAGTTCTGGTCCTCTTGTGGGCAAAGGTCGGAGCGCTGCCTAGGGCTCGTAAGGTTACTTTATCGGCCATAAACATTCCCATTGGTTATCTTGTCCTCTTCTTACATCAGTCCATCTAGACAGTCTCTTTACAGTGTTACCCTATCAAAACTTTGTATCCTACACCTCATTTGTACAATTGTGTGCATTCCTAATACTATTTAAGCAGCAAAGTATTTGAATTTAATGTATTGTTCTGAAGAAGTTTGTAGTAATAAAACTGAATGAAAGTGCTCAGCAATCGGCTCCTGTCTCCAGTGTTTGTTTCCTGTAGCACCCCCTTCGGGGCTAATTTTGTTTTTGAAATTTTTTCTGCATTTTAATAGTGTTTCTTCAAGTTTCTACTAGCCTGTTTTGTTGTATATATATATATATATATATATATATGTGTGTGTGTATATATATATATATATATATATATATATATATATATATATATATATATATATATATATATATATATATATACCTGTACTAGAGCATGCCAGCACTGCTATACCTGTTCTTAATCTAAAAGGAAACCACAAACACACACATCCACATGCAAACTCAGAATCAAAACTAGTTATAAATTAAAGTTTTGACATTAATAGTGGTCAGCCTTCCACACTGCACAAGTTATCCTTTCCTGCACTCCGCAAAGCATGCACTTCACTATTTTTGGCACAGAAAAATACTTTGACCAACTGAACGCTCAAACAATAATATGAAACCCATATAGCTTTCTGTATATTTACATGAGTTCTCACACACACATACATGTAAAAAATATAGTACTGTAATTCTAACGTGTTGTTTTATGGAGGTGACAGCAAACCAGTATACCTGGAGAATCCCACACAGCCGTGAATCAAGTAAAAAATCTCCACATAGATGGTAAATCAGTTCAGAGTAGAGATCTAAGCATTAAGCCACCTGTAGAATAGTGAGTGTGCGTGTTTGTTTAATTATTACATTTGTTTACTGGGATAGTCCGACTGGGCTAGCAGACAATTTTCAGTGGAGGCCCAGGGAGAAAAGCCCTAAGAAAAAGAAAAATGACAAGTATATAAACTACAAAAATAAGAAATAGAAATATACAGAATAAATAGTATATATACAATATATCTTTCTTTCAAATAGCAATATACAGAATAAATAGTATATATACAATAGATCTTTCTTTCCCCGCTCTCTATTTGGCTGCTGTGCGTCCTGTCTCGGAGGCTTGACCTAAGCTGAGACTTGGTTAATTGGTACATTCAAGCACCGATATACCTGCCTACTACCCTCCTGGAAGCACAGAAAATTCACCAACTAAGATCATACCCTTCAGCTCCCTGAGAAACCTACTCAATACGACAGTGAAAGTATGTCCTGTTTCTGTATGTTTGTTCTAACTAAAAAGACTCGTATCTCAGTTAAGCTTCCCTACAGAATAGCCAGCAGCCAGTAACCCCCAATCCCCTCATTCTTGCTAGTGCTGAATCTCAGTTAATATCCTGCTCAACTATTCATATTGCTTTTTTATAGCATCTTTCCTCTCTCCCTACTGTTTTTAGCCCCTTGCTCAGGAACCAGTCATTGCAGTTATATAACTGGCCAGAAGGTGGCACCTCACCACTTCTCTATATTCTCCTCATAGACTTTTTTTCTAACCTCCCTTATACCTTACTTACTAGTCTTTTAAACGGAGTCTCTTTCCCTGACCTGCTCCTTTTTTCACCCTCCCCTCCCTCACCTTGCTATACCACACTCTAGTACACTAACTTAGTATATCTCTACAGATTAGCCGACTTTACCATTTATACTTTTTCTCACTCTCTGACGTACCTGCTGTTTCTTCCATTCCATAGATTGTTTTCCTTAGTAATCTACTCACTTGTGTCTTACTGCAGGTCTTTATTTTCCCCCACAGCTCTCCTAACTTATTAGTTATACGCCAGTACTATAGCTCTCCTATGTCCTATCATCTCCCTCTCTCCCATTAGGCTCTTCATCCTTGATTTCCCTTACCTTTCCACTCTATCTTCCCACTTTACTCCCCACCCACTTATCTTATCTATACTCCTACCTCTACGCCCCTCCTCCATCACGTATCCTTCCCCCTGTCTTCTAACCTGATGCTCTCTTTCTCGCAAATTTCTACCTAAGACCTGCAATCTGGGTTACTCCCCTCTCACCCTCCCCCAATGTCTCCTACTAACCTATAAATATACCCCACTATTCACTGACGCCATATTTCTTTCCCCGCTCTCTATTGGCTGCTGTGTGTCCTGTCTCGGAGGCTTGAACTAAGCTGAGAGTAAGCATTTTTTTACTTTTATTAAGAATACTGCTTGTTATGTCTACCTATTTATATGGAAATATCCTAACTTAAAGTTACGTTTTCTAACTTAAACTGTGTGATCTGTTTTTGGATGATTGACTTTTACTGAGAGTTAGCTTTTTCTGCTTGCAATTACTTCACTGTTTGTGAATATCTGCTTTTTAAAAAACAATGTTCTATGTGTAACTCCCTATGTACCTAGTGTATGATTTTTCTCTCTGATGAACTGGAACTTGTGCCGATAATTACTCGGACCTGCCTAGCGTCTACACGTGGGCTTATAAATTGTGTGCGTCATAGAGTGGCATTGAGAAGGTCTGTTTGTTCATTATGTAGTGTCCTATCTGAAATCTGAACTGCATGCTGTGTAAAGCATTTTGTATTTAGCTGAGAACCCTTGTCGCTATCACTTTTACCCAGTTAGAGTCCCTAGGAAACTTTTAACCTCATGCTTGAACCAGGGTCACATTGCCTTTAGCCGTACACTTACTGTGTACAACTCTTATACACTCAGCCGAAGGCATTCTGCCATATTATTCCTTATTTACTTAGCGACTGCCCGAGGCTTATTTCACCCAGCTAGAAGCAAGATAGTATTATCTGTAGTTGTACCACCCCCTGGTTTCGTACCTATTAGCTGTTTAAGCTGATGTGCTCAATCTCTGCACTTCACCCTGAGGCTTTCATCTTGACTAGCACACGACAATGAATTAGACTTCCTTTCTTGTAACCTAATTTTCCTTTTGGGTTAAAAGTTAACAAACGTGGTAGATACCTGTTCTATTTACTCTACTCTCACTAAAGGTTCATACCTTGCCATTGCTGACCTTGCGAGACTAATACTGATAAGTTCGGCTACTGCAGAGACCACTTTCTGTAACTTTGCCGTTTTGCTTATCTTTTGTCTCCCGCTGAATACATTACTAAAGATGGTTAAACGACAATTGGGGAAGTAGTTGTTTTTATCTAACGTACTTTCCCTGAAGGCTAATACAGTTCTCCACTCCCTCTGTAGCTGGCAGTTAATGGTTTTGATTTTACCCATACTGAATATACGCTGCCTGTCTTAATCCCTCATTAACATAGAACACAGGTCGGTCTTTAACCAATTAGCCATACTCAGGCTACATCCCGATTTTTAAACCTACATATCTCTGATATAGAACCTATATCATATTGATTTTAAGTAAGTACTTTACAGTTTAACAATGGCTTTTTTGTGAAAGGCATATTGATAGTCTCATCTAATAAAAACAAGGTAAAATATTGCCTCTACTCTTATATTGTACCTTTAAGTATGTAATAGGAACAGTTGTTAGACTCATTGATTTATCTGAGTTTTTATTTCATTGTCTAGATGTTTTTTAACATGGATACATTGCAGATGTTTTTAGCAAATACTTTCAAATGTATGTGTTATAATTAAATTTGCTTTCTAATATTTGCACTGTTAGCCTTACTACCTCTCTCTCTTCCTACCCTATACTAGCTTGGTTAATTGGTACATTCAAGCACCGATATACCTGCCTACTACCCTCCTGGAAGCACAGATAATTCACCAACTAAGATCATACCCTTCAGCTCCCTGAGAAACCTACTCAATAAGACAGTGAAAGTATGTCCTGTTTCTGTATGTTTGTTCTAACTAAAAAGACTCTCGTATCTTAGTTAAGCTTCCCTACAGAATAGCCAGCAGCCAGTAACCCCAATCCCCTCATTCTTACTAGTGCTGAATCTCAATTAATATCCTGCTCAACTATTCATATTGCTTTTTTATAGCATCTTTCCTCTCTCCCTACTGTTTTTAGCCCCTTGCTCAGGAACCAGTCATTGCAGTTATATAACTGGCCAGAAGGTGGTGCCTCACCACTTCTCTATATTCTCCTCATAGACTTTTTTCCTAACCTTCCTTATACCTTACTTACTAGTCTTTTAAACGGAGTCTCTTTCCCTGACCTGCTCTTTTTTTCACCCTCCCCTCCCTCACCTTGCTATACCACACTCTAGTACACTAACTTAGTATATCTCTACAGATTAGCCAACTTTACCATTTATACTTTCTCTCACTCTCTGATCTACCTACTGTTTCTTCCATTCCATATATTGGTTTCCTTAGTAATCCACACTCTTGTGTCTTCCCGCTCCGTTCACCCTTCGGGCTCACTCCGCTCCCCTACCCTGCCCCCAATTCCCACCCGCCCCCAGTGTCTCTAAACTTATACCCTCATAATCACACCCCCTTTACCAAAAAACAATCATAGAATCACTACCAGTCACACCCTACATCTATACGTCCACTCCCCTCAAGTATAAATCTCCTCCCACTACCACCTGCCTAATCTTCCAAAAGTTAACCCCTACTCTTCTTCTCCTCTAGTACCTACTATACATTCTTCTACCATGCCTTACCAACACCAATGTTTACTAGTACTCTCACTCCTGACTACTCTTACCACTACTTACCTCTTAACCTCCTATGAACAACCCCTCTTCTCTACTCTTATCATCCCTTCCAAACAAACTGTAACAACTTTTCCAGCTTTATCTACAAGCTTTCTCAATGCCATCTACAAGCCCAGTTACTTTCAAGCTAAATATCATCGACTAATTCATATTAAATACTCAATTCTAAACAATAGAAAATTATATGACTACCATTGTAAACCTCCCCAATACTACAACTTTATATTACTCCACTCCTTAATAGATGGAGACATTCACCCCAACCCAGGCCCAAACCCTTCCCCATCCCCCACTAACTGCAACCAATATAATACAATCCCTTTACCATCAACCAAACCCTCCAAATCACTCTCAGTAGCCCATCTAAACATACGTAGTATATGCAACAAAATACCACAAATTCATGCTCTTCTGGATGTTCAGCAGTTCAACATCCTCTGCTTAACGGAAACATGGCTCAAACCCACAATAAAAGATATTGAAATGATCCCCCCAGGCTATAGTATCCTTCGACAAGACCACATAAATAAAAAAGGTGGAGGGGTAGTAATTCTCTATAAGGAAGGACTACAAATCAGCAAAATAAATCATAAACTACCCTCAAATAACGTAGAAATTATTATTTCTAAACTGCAGCTTAATTCCCAAAAATCAGTTAACATCATCTGCACCTACCTTCCACCAGGTAAAAATCCTACAATACTACAAGACTTACTAAACTGGCTTTCTTCAAATCTCCCTCAAGAAACAATACTACTAGGAGACTTTAATATTGACTGGAATTTATGTAACAACACCAATCCATCCACCCTGATCAACCTGTATGGCTTTTCACAAGCTATAAACTCTCCAACTAGAACAAATAAACTTAATAATAAAGAAAGCATCCTGGATTGGATACTAACAAATTGTCCACAGCAAAACTATACAACAGGAACCCTCCCAGATGACCTTAGTGACCATTCTCTAATATATATTATCAGACATAAAAGAAGTTTAAATATCTCTACTTCAGTCAGAACTGCCCGTAGCAAAAAACATTTTGACCATGAACTGTTTCTAACCGAACTTAAACAATGCAACTGGTCACCGCTTAAGTCCCTCCCTATAAATGAAGCAGTTAATTATTTCAATACCACTTTCCTAGCAATCCTAGACCATCATGCCCCAATGCGTTCCATAAGAATGAAAAATAAACCAGCCCCATGGCTCTCAAATCATACTAAGAGACTAATCCTTAGTAGAAATAAATCTTGGGCTAAATGGCGTACCACAAAGGACACGATTGATCACCAATCTTTTAGACAACAAAGAAACATAACAAAAAAAGCTGTCCTACAAGGCAAAAAGAACTTTTATATCCAACTACAACAATCATCCCTTCAACAACCACAAAAGTTCTGGTCTACTATTAACACACTACTATCCCCAGGCAAAGTAGCCATGCCTAATCCACTAGGCTCCAACCCTAACTGTCCAATACAAACAGCAAATGCCTTTAATACTTTCTTTACTACTGCTATACTAAATCTAGCAAATCAGCAAAAACCTGATACCTCCAATTTGCCCAGTCCAAGCTCCATTCCTCCCCCTTTCCACCTTGATCCTATACCCACCTCCTATATCTCTTCCTTACTTCAAAAATTAAAACCTACTACCCCCTCAGCTGATAAATTACCAGCAGAATACCTCCAAACAGGAGCCAAAGCCATTGCCTACCCAATCTTCATATTGATCAATAGAACCATAAAAGAAGGCACTATCCCATCTATTTGGAAAATTTCACACATTATTCCTCTTCACAAAGGTGGTGACTCCACTGAGTACTCCAACTTTCGCCCCATAGCTCTACTCTCTCCACTTGCTAAAATAATGGAGAAATGCATCCACAAACAATTAATAACCCACCTACTCCACTATAATCTCCTAGCTTACTGTCAACATGGTTTCCGGCCATTCCACAGTACCACCACAGCCTTGCTATCCTTCACCAACTGTATCAACAAAAATCGCAACAATAATATTCTTTCCTCAGCATTCTTTGTAGACCTATCTAAAGCCTTCGACATGGTCAATCATCAACTTCTCCTCCACCTACTGAAGTCCCTCTCTCTTGATAATCCTGCTATGAACTGGTTTACATCCTACCTGGAAAACCGAAAACAAGCAGTTCTCTGGCAAAACCATCTTTCAGACCTCCTTCCCACCTCCCTAGGTGTCCCACAGGGCTCCATTTTAGGTCCACTACTGTTTTCCATTTTCATAAATGACCTTCATCTCTCTACTCCACTCTCTACCTGCATTCAATATGCTGATGACTCTACTATCATTTGTTCTGCCTCATCCCAAACTGAACTTCATTCTCTCACACAAAAAGCCTTCACCACTATAGAACAATGGTTCTCCAACCACTGTCTTCTCCTCAACCCAAAAAAAAAACAAACTATTGCTCTTTACACCCTCATATTTGTCTCCCCCTCTTCATTTCACACTTACATCCAACAATTGTAGCGTTATCTCTCCAGACCCCACCACCAAACTCCTAGGAATTACAATTGACAATCAACTAAAGTTTGACACTCACATAAACACTACAATAAAATCTATTAACAAAAAGCTTGGATCCCTCTATAGAATCAAACCTTTCCTGACACCAGTAGCCAGAACCACAATAGCTAGAACCCACTTAATCTCTACCCTATTATATGCTTCCCCCATATATACCAATCTTCCTAAAAATAATCTTAACAAATTAGCTAGATCATATAACAATATTGCCAGATTTGCTACAAACTCTCCATACAGGACTCATCACTGTCAGAATCTAAAACAACTAGGCTGGCTTGAATTACCTCACCTATTACAATTTAACCAACTTGCAATCGCCCATAAAGCCCTACACCAAGCCAACAACACCCCAATTCTCTCTACCCTCATAAGACCATATAATAACTTGAGGAATCTACGTTCCACTAACAAAATGTTGATTCACACTTCCTTATCAAATAACTTAGCAGGTGACTCCATATTCTCTAATTCAGTTGGTAAAATATGGAATCACTTACCATAAGACCTTACAACCCTAAACTCTCTCCCACTATTTAAAACTAACCTAAAACTTTTCTTCTCTAACCCCAGGTTATGCTCTTGTACCAACCCTAACTAACTGTTATTCTCTAATTATCTGATACCCTCAAAACATAATATTCTCAACCATAACTCTTCATGCAACCATTCTTTAAACCAACCTTCCTTCTTAATTCCTAACCCTGTCACTCCTGAGTACCATTTACCATGCTTAACTCTTCCAGTCTTTTTTTTTTCAGTCCTTTTGTAAATTTTGTTAAACTGAAGATTTATTCTATATTGTCATTTTCTAATTTTTGTATTAGATGTTTCTGTGTGTTTGTTTAGTATGTTTTATAGTATGCTTTTAACTGGAGCTTTACTCCCCGGGCCTCCACTGAAAATGGACATGTATCCAGTTGGACTAGCCCGGTCAACAAATGTAAAATAAAAATAAAATAAAAATATAAGGAATTAACATTATTAACAGGATTAACAAAAATAATGCAATCACAGTGAATTCAGAGATTAACAATACAACAAATGTTTTGGCAGATATATGCTATATGCCTTGGCAGTGTAAAAAGTGGAAAAAAAAGTGGGAAGGATAGAAGAGATTTATTAAAAAGAGACAATTAGTAATGTGAAGAAGGTAGGGAAAAAGTTAAGAGGAGATCTGACAGGAGGACTGAGTGAAGGCAAAGTGAAGAGAGAGAAAAACACAAAGTTATCCAGGAGAAATACAAGAGAAAAGCCAGTTAATAGATGTTCTTTAAGAGGAGTTTGAATTTGGCGGTAGTAGGGGTATTTAGTATATGTTGGGGAATGCTGTTCCATACTTTTGCAACTTGATTTACAAATAGTCTCCAAAAGAGTTGAAGCATTTCTTAGGTTTTAGCAGAAGTTTGCTGGATGAACGGGGGGGACCGGGTGCATTACAAGGCTGGTCTAGTTTCATTAGAGCTGGGGAAACTTCTGGTTGATGTAAGGTGTTGTGAGCAATCATTTCAAGGTCATCACATGCATATAAATAGCCAGCATGTGCTAGTTTCAGTGCCATTTTGAGAGCTCATCCAGAGAGAGAGCATGTATGAGTGTAATAGCTAGCTTGTTTATAACTTTATCTAAGTTACTGCTGTTAAGCCTCAGTCCTGATGTGTTTGTACATAATAAAGCTGCTCGAATAGAACCCACAAAGGTTCATCTAATTTATCTTGACTAGACAAGCGACATAGTGTCAGAATCAGGATACTAGGGACTGCTTTTCAGAGGTCAAGAGTTAACAGTGAGGGTAAACTAAGAGAAGTGAGTACGAAAAAGGGCCAAAAACAAACCAAACGTAATGAAAACTTGCACAAGCGATTTATTTTATAAAAAAATAAATAAATAAAATGGAGCATTACAAGGGCACAGACTGCATTATTAAACAAGTGCAAGGCACAAGAAGTTTATTAATTAAACAAAATGTTTATAATTGGGATATTTGATAAAATGATTATCAGAAAAGCACATAACGGGTTCAAAATTACCTCGGAATTTCAAAACTAGCCATGTATAAAGCCAAACAAGGCATGTTTAGTGTAAAACAAGCACAAAAAAGGTATAATGGGCATGAAAAAAGATTAAAAGGGGCACATTAAGCATAAATAAAGCAAGGCGACTGCATGTGTTTTGGCATAACTACAACTTGGCATTGTTTTCAGGGCATAACTAGAGTTATTTGAAGTATCTCAGTGTGTAAAAGTGCTTCAAGTGTGTGCTTATTACTGTGCATTTATTCAGAAGAGTTTTTGCATGCAAAGTGCAACTATTTAATGAAGTCAGTCAAAATACAGTAATTTTGAAGAGTTTCTTGTGCTGGGTGTGTCTGTTTGCAAAGTGGCGCCAGTACAGTATGTTTCTTACACTGTAAAGAGTAGTTTAGCAAAGTACAGACATTTTGGGGAAGTTTCAGTGTGCTGTGTATTGTTTATTTGCAAAGTGCAGTTATTTGAAATGTTTCTTATAATAAGTGGCTTTTACAGTACAGTGATTTCAAGAATATTACAGTGCTCGAGAGACTTACTTCGCAAAGTTCAGTTATTCAGAGGCTTTTTGTGCTATTGGGCATAGTTACAAATGCTGCCATAAATTTCTGGCATATGCATGTGTGTGTATGTTGATGCATACTTGCAAAAGCCTTCATTGATATGTGTTAATATGGCAGTCATACTTCGAAACCCTTCACCGTTGGTGTTTGAATAGAATATTGCAGAGAATTGGAGAATATTTGAGCAAGAGTATGATATTTTTATACAAGCAGCTTATTCTGACAAAGATACATGCATTAGGGCATTCAGTTTGCTAAACCTAGCTGTGTCAGAGGCCATTGAAAGCGAATGTTCTTCAGTATATGCATCAGCAGTATATGAGGGAGAAGGTGAAAACTGCCATATTGTTGTACAGGCTGAATCAAGGGAAGACCCTGAATGTTTGAAGCACAAGTTCAGGGAAATGTGTAACCACCTGACAAATATTAAATTAGAGGGGCATTTGTTTAAACGAGAGATCAAAAACCAGGGGAAACTTTCACAGCATATATAACTGACCTGAAAAATGAAGCTAAAATGTTTCGGTTTGGTGGCTTAAAAGATGAGTTGATAAAGGACAGGCTTGTGTGTGATATTAATAGTGCTTCATTGAGAAAGATTTTGCTTTGTAACAGTGATTTAATGCTGAGCAAAGCTATTGAAATTTGTCAAATCCATGCAGTTAGAAAGGCACACAAGTATGCTTGCAAGTGATAAAAGTATGGTTTCAGCAAATACAGAGAGCATGCAACTCGTGGCTAGCAGAAGCAAGCCTAAGCACATGGCAGCTGCCACCCCTGTGGGTTTTCCACCAAGTTCTAAGAAAAGGACACACTCGGTGCATTACAAGGGTGAGTCAGAAAAACCCAAATCCAGCTTTATTGTTAACTGTCGCATTTGTGGTGCCAGTCATGAGTCTGACAGAAAAATGCTTAGCATTTTGTCACCAATGCCACAAGTGTACAAAATGTAACAGTTTTCAAACGTTTTACAAATCAAGTAAATCTCACATACTTATAAAGAAGGGTCACTTGAAAAAGCAAGTTGATCACAGACAACTGCAATTCTACTTTCTATGTAGATGGTATATCAGTAAACACTGGCTCAAACTGTGATTTTATGTCAGCAGACACATTTGCTAAGGTCAGAGCTGGTGAACAACTCAATGTGGCTAGTTGTGTGAAACTTGTTGCTTATGGAGGTGAAGGAATTCAAACCAAAGGCTCAGTAGTGCTTTCATGTTTGCCTAGGAACTGCTGCAGCTTGTTATTCCATGTAGTCTAAGGACCTGCACATTCACTACTGGGTCTCAGAGATGGTTTGAGAATGCATTTGCTTTTTTTTTGCTAAAGAAGCTCATCATATAAGCACATATCTTAGTTCCAGTTTTACTGACGTTATTTTCACAGAGTATGATGATGTTTTCATTGACAAGTTGGGCAAACGTCCAGTTGTGTATTCCATGAAGTTGGACCCAGAGGTCAATCTGGTAGTCAGACCAGCAAGAAAAGTTCCAATAGCTATGTAGGACAAAGTCAAAGCTCAGTTGGATAAAATGGTGCAGCAAGATGTAATTTGTCCAGTTACAGAACTAAATGAATGGATATCCGCCATGGTAGCAACCCACAGAAAAGGCTCAGATGAAATCCGATTATACATTGATCCAAGAGGTTTGAACAAAGTATTAGAGAGTGCCTCATCCAATGCATACAGCAGAAAAAGTTGCAGCCCTAGTACCAAATGCCACTGTTTTTTTAGTCTTGCATGCAAAAAGTTCATTTTGGCAAGTGATGTTTGATCACAAATACTCATTACTAACTACTTTCAGTACCCTATTTGGCATTTATAGATTCCTCAGGATGCCATTTGGAATAAATTCTGCAAGTGAAGTCTTCCAGTGTGCATTGGAGCAAATCTTACAGTTTATCATTGTGCCATAATAGAGTTCGAGGCAATAGTGAAGCAGAGTTTGATGCCCCAACAGTGGCCCAGTAATCAAGGAGCTTCAATCCTCAGCACTGGCAACAGTGGGATATGTACACACCAGGAGGAGGATAAGTACACAGTAAAGTGCAATTTCCCTTAAGAGCACACACAGACCACAGTCAGTCTGGGGCTGGTGTCTCCCTTTTTCTCAAGATCCCCAATAAGACTCCCCAATGGTGCAGCTATATAGTTGAGTCCTTAGACAGGGTTCCAAGCCACATTCTCCAACACACACTGTCCAACCAGTGCTTTGTTTCCCTGCCCAAGTAGCTGACACATACTCTTGCTGATTTGTTTTACACACACACACACACACACACACACACACACACACACACACACACACACACACACACACCTGGGAAAAGCTGGCACAGGTTTACTAGCTATGCCCCCTTCTGCCCAGACTATAAGGTAGTTATGACTGCCACCAGAGCCTCTTATCAGCTACTTTAAGGCCCTTAAAGGGTGTCCAGTCCTACTGTGTAATATTACTATTAATCCAAATGGTAGTTTGACCAAGAGCAAAGCTATTAGGAGTGGCCTGCACAGTGTCACCAAATAGATATGCAAGTGCTCTCAGGGCTTAAATATGTCTCATAAATATCAGCCACAATAATATGTTTAAATATAGTTAATAAATAAATGAACAAGACAATACTAAATATGTCTTTGCAGTGACATCAAAGTTCAAAATCACAGGAAATATTTAAAACAACATTGCAGGACAGTCTCAAATACAGAAAACATCTAAACGAAACTTTATTATATTCCTTAATGAATTTAAAAGAAATTACTGTACCTAGTAAATTAACTTGCAACAAGGCAAGACAGATGTGGTGAATGGATGTTTCCAGCTGATGCTGACAAGTGAAATACAAAATTCCCAGTTACTCTCTGAGAGTTCTTAAATGAATATCAAATATTGCTGCTGGGATACTTGCAGCATGACATCACTTTGTGTCACCTGACTTTAGTTCCCAAGCTAAACCCCCATTGTCAGAAATTATCAGCATTTAGCATCTCCCTGTAAAAAATACATAAATAGAGGCTTTTCCTCAGATGTTTGCAGATGCTGGAGGTCATAAAACAATACCACTTACAAGACAATGCAGAAGGTTCCCTAGTTTTAGACCACCTGTCCCCTTGCTGCATTGGAACTTTTTATGGCACAAATATAAAACAATTTAATTTCAACCATTTCTGTGATGTTTTGCAAGTTAACCTTCTATGTTCCAGTTTCCACTATTTATATACATTTACATGGTTACAGTAGTATATACACATTTGTTTTCCAGTAGGGTGCAATGTGGATACATCTTTAAGCTCAGTATTTTACACACACCTCTGTACCAGCAGTTTGATATAGACAACATATAGTTCTAATACATTTGCAACACAAGCATATGAATCATGTTGATATTCACAAATGACATAACTATTTACAAAATTCCAGACAGCTGTGCTGGCAGTATCTCCCTCTGCCACACTTCTCTGTAAATCATATCAATATTCACAAATTATATATATATATATATATATATATATATATATATATATATATATATATATATAATGTGGGTTACCTTCACTTGATCGACAGCCCATTTGACTGAAACCCTTTGATCGAACTTTAATTTGACTGACAACCAGAAATTCAGTACACTTCAAGACAAATAACAGGGATTTATCCCCCTCCCCAATGTCATGTGACTCTGGAGTTGGTATATATAGTTGGGGGGGGGGGGCTTACCCCACCTATTTTCATTTAAAATCTGTACTTTTTGTATTGTTTTCTTCTTTTAAAGGAAAGTAGGTGGGGGGCTACCTTAATGTGGGAGGCTGCACCCCCCAACTATATATATATATATATATATATATATATATATATATATATATATATATACCAACTCCAGGGTTGCATGACATTGGGGAGGGGGACAAATCACTGTTGTTTGCCTTGAAGTGTACTGAATTACTGGTTGTCAAGTCAAATGAAATTTTGATCAAATGAAACTTCGATCAAATGAAGGTAAACCCACATGTAATTCACAAACTTCCAGCAAACTGTTCCTTTTATGACACAGAGCATGACAAACCTTAATGTTCTCGACAGAGCATGTGAAGTGAACTTAAAGCTCAATCCTCTGAAATGAAAATTCAGATTACCAGAAGTTACATATGTAGGACATTTATTTACTAGCACTGGCTTATGACCAAACTGTCAAAGCAAGCAGCAATTCTTGAGGTGCCAGCATGAGATTATGTTCAAGCTCTACAATGTTTTTTTGGCATGGTCAACTATTTAGGCAAGTTTATGCAAGACATCAGTGTGTTGACAGCACCTTTGAGAGAGCTGATTGCCAAACATGTTACATGGTCTTGGTTGGAACAGCACCAGAGAGCATTTGAAGACCTTAATCAGAAAATTGCCACTCCACCAACATTAAGCTACTGTGATATTAAACCAGTAATGGTGCAGCGGTTAGCGTTACCACCTCAGAGCAAGGGCTTCTCCTGTTCGATCCTCTGCTTGGGTGCCTTCTGTGCAGAGTCTGCATGGTCCTCCCTGTGGTCGCTTGGGTTTCCTCCTGGTGCTCAGGTTTCCTCCTACATGCCAAAGACATGGTGTAGGTGGATTGGACACACTAAATTGGCCCTAGGCATGAGTGTGTGACCTCTGTGGAAGGTTGTGCACCAGGCTGACAACTCTACACTGGAAAACTCCACTGCCAATCATGAGCAGACAAGGTGATCCTCTGTGGCGACCCCTAACTGGGAAAAGCCGAAAGAAGATTGTCTAACCAGTAACTCTTTCCTGTGATGCTTCAAAATTTGGTCTTGGCGCAGTTGATCTTCAAGAAGGCAGACCAGCAGCCTGTGCATGTAGAACTCTTAGCCAAACTGAAATGCATTATGGTCAAATAGAGACAGAACTTTTAGCAATAGTATTTGCATGTTCAAAGTTTCATGATTATAATCTATGGTCGAGCTGTTCAGATTGAAACTGATCACTAACCTTTAGTTACTTTTCTAAAGAAGCCTATGCATTCAGCTCCTACGAGATAACAAAGAATGATGCTCAAATTACAAATTACAACTTCAAAATGGCCTGTACAAAAGGCATATTTCATCTGGCTGATACCTTATGCAGATCACCCAAAAATACAATGGAACAGCTTTCTGCAGAGAATTTCGACTTTGACATCATAGAAGTGTGTAATTTTCCTACCACGAGACTTGATGAGCTGAGAAATCATACTAAGACTGATCCAATTTTGCAAAAGCTCAACCACTACATTAATGTTGGATGGCTGTCAAAGCAATCTAGTGTACCATCTGAACAGCAAACTTATTTTCCTTACAGAGATGAAATGTTGATGGAAGATGGGATTATTTTCAAAGGTCCTAAAATTATTGTTCCTGCTTCCTTACAACATGAATATGTCCAGATTTTGCATCATGGTCAAACATGTTCCGAATCTACCACAAGGGAGAGCGGTAATATTTTGGCCTTTTCTAATAAAAGACATTAATAAAGTGCTTGTGTAGTATGCAATAGTACTAAACCACATTTGCAAAGAGAGCCACTTCAGCTAAGTCAAGTTCCTGAATTACCTTGGTCAACAGTAGCCACTGATATATTCGAGTGGAACAATCTGCATTACTTAGTGTTGGTAGACTCTTATTCAAACTGGTTTGAGATTGATTTACTAACTAACCTAATGTCCATTGCTGTTATCACCAAGTTGAAACTTCATTTCTCAGTCCATGGTACTCCACACAATGTTATTTCTGACAATGCTACTCAATTTGCTAGTCAGTTGTTTCAGAAATTTGCAAAACAGTGGGTCTTTGTACATGTTTCTAGTAGTCCAGAGTATCCACAGTCGAATGGACTAGCTGAACGTGCAGTACAGAGTGCAAAGCAATTACTTGAGAGGCCAAAACATGACAGTACCGATGTCTTTTTGAATTTACTTCATCTCAGAAACGTACCCTGTGATGATATACTTGGCTTGCCTGCTCAAAGTCTCATGTCCAGGAAAACCAGAACACTACCTATTAGTTTGTTTGTTGAGGCCTAAAGCAAAGAATAACAGGACACTTAGAGTCCAATTATTCAGAAAGCATTCTTTCTGGAAGTCCTGTTATGATAAATTTAGCAGATTTCTTTGTCCATTGAAAGGAGAGAGAGTGAGGATACAAACTGCTCAAGGTTTCGACCAGATTGGTAAAGTAACAGGTTTTTACAGAGGCACGATCTTACTTCATAGAATCTGAGGGTGTGGAGTACAGGAGAAATTCCAGACATCATCTTCCTATTCCAAAATTGATATCACAGCATTGTTCTTGTGATACGGACTCTCGATCTGAGTGCAATACAGACAACGTTCCTGTTGTAGAACGCATTTTAACTTCTACTTCCATTCCCAATGTTCCTGATATTCCTAAAGTTTAAAATTCAGAAGAGACCATCCCAGTTGCTAGACCTGATTCTAATTTCTATGTCGCACGATTTGGTTGTATCTCCAGACCTAGTGTGAAATACACAGCAACCTGGACATAATTGTTTATATGTATTTAGTTCTGTATAACTGCCTGACAAATAATTATTTGTATTGATTGCATGTCAATTAATGTCATCAACACTGCATGACTCATTTCTCAAAGAGGGAGGATGTATAATAGTGTGGGTATGTTGTACCTTTAAGAAGCATTTCAAGGACGGCACGTGCATATAAATAGCCAGCATGTGCTAGCTTCAATGCCATTTTGAGAGTTCAGCCAGAAAGTGAGCATGTATGAGTGTGATAGGTAGCTTATTTATAAGTTTAAGTTATTAAGCCTCGATCCTTATGTGTTTGTACATAATAAAGCTGCTTGAACAGAACCCACGAATGCTAGTCTGTTTTATCCTGACTAGACGAGCGATACCACCTATAGACTGTACTTGTAGAAAATAGTCTAAAATGGTATTCATTAAAGATAATGAACTTTATGAATATAATCTGCATTAAATACGTTTAAAAATTGCTTTATAAGCGCCAACCTTGAGTCACAGTTTAACAGCAGCTGTGTATTCACATTAAGATTTTTACTGTTTGCTGCCTTCATAGGACAGGGCGTTTTTTGGATTTTGCATCTTTATTGCCCTCTGGTATACAGTGTGTCATAACATTTAGTACACCAGTCCTGTCATATATTTAAGTGTTGCTGAAGAACCTGGCCCTTCTCGCCTCACTGACAACACTTTAATTTTCTCTAAATATACGCTATGATAAAAGAGTTTGCATTTGCTATAAAAGTAATACAGATTGGAAGATGCTCTGCAAGTGACATTTTCTTTATTGTAATTACCTTGCTTCAAAATTCCTGCTTTTAATACAAGCTTCTGTTAGGTAAAAAATAAGTTTTGAGATGGTGCATCTTAATTATGGCCCTGCAAGCATCACTTCTTCAGTGATCATAATCAGCATACCATTTATGGCAAGGAGTGTCATGCATAAGGTTATGCTAATTTTAGAAGGTTTCATTGTGTAGTCAAAATTAATAAAACAGGCTGCAATCAGCCTAATGTATTTATTCATGACCTTTATCTGCTTTGAAACGGAACTGAATTTCCTCTTACTGTTGAATTTTAAGTCAGGGTGCTTTGGGAATCAGACCATTATGTCTACAGTATGCAGCTTCCAAATTAAATTGTTTATTTTTAAACTCTTCATCAAAGTCTTATCTTATTTAGCTTCACATGCAGAAACCTGGAGTGGAATACAGCTTCTAATGATTATAGGGTCATACATGCCACCTAACTACTGGCGCTATAAAATACAAGCCAGTGATCCTTGTGCATTCTTACACTCTACCAAGACAGTAGGTCTTGTTATTAATGCTGTTATATTCTGTTGCTGGAACTACCATCTGCAACTGTAAACTGCAGCTCTATCCACTGCTGGCATATCGTACCATGTTATATACAGAGCTTGAAACTCTGTCCATCCAGTATGTAATCTTGGCTATTTGTCATAAATCTGGAACATTTCTCCTTGGGCCTCTGCTAAAAATAGGCTCTGTCCTAGTCGGACTTTACTGGTAAACAAATATTAAATAAAATAAATAAATATGGAGTAGCCACTTCAAAGGAGATGGCCCCAAAATGACATTAACTGACCAATGTGATTTCATTTGCTGTGCATTTGCGATGCATGGATCATAAGATGCAGATGCCCACACAGTATATAGCTGTATAACTTCCATCTGCAAGCTAAACTTTACAGCTGCAGGTCTTGAGTAAAACAGTGTGGCCAGGGGCTACCCATGTGACTGAACAGAATACAGTATAAATTAATCGAAGAGACTATGCTGGAGAGAGCAAAAGATTAGCTTATAGGCAGAAATTCTTATACCAGGCACATTTATAGGGAGGCAGATAGGATTACAAATGGAGATGCAGGCTCACTGGCTGCCTTCAGTCTTTGAAAGTACAACTGTCAGCACTATTACAGTTTAATATGTAGCCCTTATATAATATTAACTGTTTTTATGAAGTGAAATTAATACATTCTGCCAATGTACAAAAACTGCCAAAAAAAAAATTCACCTGCTCTGCCTGACGTTATGTAACATGACCCAAATATAAGATGATGAAATTTCTAAGTACCATTCATATTTGCAGTTACTAAAATCCTCTGAAACACAAACTGTTTTTGAATATTTAATGTATTTGTTTTACTTCCTGTGACTCTTATGATGTACTAGAAAATGGAACACTATTTCATTTAATATTGGTTTACCAAGTGAATGAGCTAATCAACACTTTACATCAACAGGCCCTGGGTCACTTCAACTATTTATATTTATCACCCTTCTAATGAAAAAAATGAAGCAGAATACCTTATTTTTAGCACATGGGTGCCCTAAAATGCTTTAAAAATCATGTACATAACTTTGGTATTGTGAGCTTCTTGGATCAAAGTAGTTACCTAAACTGTATGCATATGACCCTCAAAATATTACGCCCCAAACCATGACTACATGCCTATAGAAATGTCCAGTAAATCTGTAACCAGAACAACACTGACTAGTTTGACTGGCATTATCAGTTAAAACTGTGTTCTATAAAATTTTAAAAGCATGATCATGAGTTATACGTTCTCAAAATGGACTTCAAGAAAACGTGAAATCTATTTCTCAAGCAAACTGATTGTAATCCTCTTTTTCCCTAAATACATTTGTCTAAGGATTTTTATTCTGTGCACTCACAGAATGCATTGGTGCCCGTTAACATGCATGATAAATATATATATATATATATATATATATATATATATATATATATATATATATATATATATATATATATATATATATATATATATATATATATATATAGTTATATTTCGTAAGAGCAATTATTCTGACCACTGCTTTTTCAGCCTGCCAGGTGCTTTCAAGGAGACTTTCTGAAGCGCATATAGACAGAATGAGGAGGAAGTTCCTGAGGACCCAAATTCAGTTGGGGGAAGTTCTCCTGACCCTAACACATGCTGGAGGCTCAGGTTTTGTCCCTTCTTCCCCTACAATCGTGACTCCTTTCCTGAGCTGTCCTTTGGATTTGAAGCACCTAGATATTAGCATGCCCCCAGGGTTTGCCCTTACCCTGTTGTGTTCTCAGAGATGGTGTATGTAATTAGCAGGGAGTGTGGGAAGCTATAAGGGGGCCTTGCCTTTCTGCAGAAAATGTTTTTTTCTTTCTTACACAATCTTTACTAGATTTGATCTGTATGCCTTCATTTGAGCAGTCACTCGATGAGAATAATGAGAAAATAGTATATGGTTTACACGCACACGTGTGTATAAACTGCAGAATGGCATGCCTGTGCTTTTATATTATGTAACTCCTGATATGACAATGGATATAATATAGATCTTCACTGTGTTATGTAAAAAAAATAGTGCTCATATACTCCAGTAAATGCCCACTGGGGAGGACATGGACAGTCACATTTGCTGGATATCTTATTTTGAGTGCCCTCCCATTTTGATAGCAGTGTCTTTTTAGGTATTGCATCAGAGAAGTATGAGTACATTTATGTAGAATAACCCTATTTGCCTAAACCAGTAAAAGTAGGTTATGTACTTAATTCGAGGAATGGAACTTTTAAGTGGTGTGTGATGGTGGGTCCTATTCTTAAACAGGTTGGATGAGGTTCCTGTGATGGTTACAGTTACACCAACAGAAAGGTCATAGATGAAGCTAACTACAAGTACAGGCCAGCTATGGATTGCTGCAAGATATTGTGCTGATGGCGTCTTGCAGTAGCAGTGTTGTGTGTCATAAAGTATGCAAAATGTATTTTTCATGCCTATGTTCTACAAAATTGCTGAATAGTTTACTAGAATCCCTTTTAGTAGTTGTGTACCTTTACAGATGTTTTAATTAGTTCTCCCCTTGGAGTATGTTACATTTATCAGTTCTAGAATACTAAGAAACTTGACTAGTTGCTCTTCTGGAGATTAATCAGAGCAGTTGATGTTTTCCTGGCTATCTATATATATATATATATATATATATATATATATATATACATATATATATATATATGGTACTTTTCCGTTATCGGGGCAACACTTTAAACGTGGTTGGTGAGCTCCAAATCTAGTGTATTTTCATGTCTTTTTGGAGTTAATATAACCAAGTTTGTGAAAAATGTAGGTTACATCTCCTTTTTTTAAATATTCCCATTTAATTATTTTGCACACACCTGTTTAGATTACAAGCAAACATACATGGCAAGACACTGGACTCGGAGCTCAGTAACCACGTTTAAATTATATATCGGGTAAAAAGTTACACTGAGCACTCTGAGATTCCTTAAACTAAGGATTGTAATTGGCTGCTAGCAAAAGTTCCATTTTGTAGTCATTCTTTCCACACTATGAGATGTACTGTTCCTTGTTTTGGAGACAATAAATTAAGAGCTGTTTCCTAATAAAATTGACCGATACAATACGAACACTGTTTATATGACAGTGATTTAAAGCTACTAACAATATCAGTAAACTCAACATGGCCCAACACTGGAAGAAAACCCTGAGTATTGTAATATGCATGTTCTGTATAACGTGAAAATTCATATGGTCCATTCTTCTAAAGCTCACATTACTGATTTCCCTTACCCGAGAAAAAGCAAAACTGAGTTATTAACATGTAAAAACCTACAGTTTATACGTTGGCAGGTGAAATAATCCCCCCCGCTGTTTATTCAAAAGACCAAAAAAAAAAGCGTCTCCACTCCACTGTACTGTCCCAGTAGTCACAGTAAGTACCTTACGTGTTAATCTGATTTAAAATAATATATAAACATTGCTTTTTTTTTTTTTTTTTTTTTTTTTTTTTTACAACTAACTGTGGTATCCACATTAAAAAGGAAGAAACTAGATGAAGCGAAATTATCTAAATAAAGCCAGCGAGTTGAATGGGGAAGGGAGTGACAGAGGCCTGCCACAGAGGTGTGGTGTGCGATAGCCAATCAGATCATGAGTTGAGAACTGCAAGAATGCGGTTTAAAGAAAGACATTTCAGAGGGAAATGGTTCATTTTGTCCTATTAATATAGGGTAAATATCAGGATATTATGACCGTTAAAAATAAATAAATAAATAAATTTGCTGTATTCATTTTTTCATTTCTTTCTTTGTAACTTATTGGGGAAACGCAACGCGTTCATTCCGCAGCAGTTCAGTAACTTAACACATCTGTTAACCAGCTGTGTGTAACATTTAAAGTTAACTTTTTATCTTAATTAAAAAAAAAAAAAATTTTTACACATATGTGGTTAACAAACATTTTAAGGTTACTGCATTTGAGCTGAACGATCACATTGAAAGTGTTGCCCTGGTAACGGAAAAGTACTCTCTCTCTCTCTCTCTCTATATATATATATATATATATATATATATATATATATATATATATATATATATACAAACATATATATACATGCAAACATATATATATATATATATATATATATATATACACACACACAAACATATATATATATATATATATATATACATACATATACACGCACAATTTTTTTTACTTGTATATACACCCACGGTGGTGGTGCTGCGGTAGCGTTGTCACCTCACAGTAAGACGCTGTCTGGTTCGACTCTCAGCTAGAGCATCTTCTGCGTGGAGATATACGTGAATGGGCGTACCTTCATTGAAGGTTGTGTCAGGGCTGGTAACTCGACACGTAAAAATCAACTACCAATCATTAGCAGACCGAAGTTCCGCTGTGGCGACCCCTACCCGGGAAAAGCCGAAAGAGACAAAAAAAATATTGTTAAAGTACACAGTTGTTAAGAAATGAGGCAAATTATAATTCTCTGATTTAGCAACTCTCTGGGTGGTCAGACATCATTAAGCAGTGGATCTTGATTATCCCAACTGTTTTTTTTTCCACAAGTAAGACAGCAGCTGTATGTTTTTCAGCAAGTTTGCAGTGGTGATGGGAGTGTAAAATGCTAAGGGGGCTAAACCCTGGGGACTTAGTTAAATGTATAAACTGGGGGAGCACTAATCCACCTAAGCATTTTCAGGTTCAGTTTGAATTAAATGCAAAAAGATAATACATGGTCAAGCTGCTTATCTAAGTTTGACTAATGCTACTACTTGGTTACTCGATGGCTTTGTCTGGCTTTTATAAGTTGTGCTAATTTCAGAAAGTTGTTTTTTTATTTTTGAAATGAAAGAATAAGTGAGGATGAGTATTGCTGGCATGAATGAGATAATTTACAGTTAAAGTACAACATTGTATTTTACTTAAAATGCAGCTGTTACATAAGAGATAGCTTTGCTATGTGTAGCATAAAGATGGTCGTATCTTCAAAGGGTCATGATAATTTAATGACAGAGGGTGTAGATGTTTTGCTATTTAGGGTATGTTGGATAGGATGGCTGAATGAAATAGAAACAGGCCACTCATCTTGTGATAGGAGTCCAATATAGACATGCACAGGAAAAATAGGGTGTCTGGTCAGCATGGTTAGTGATTAAAAAAATAAACCTAAGTCTCTGTTATGCCTGCATTATATTGCACCACATTAATTAACAGAGGAATGTGGAAGAAAGCACATTTGCAGGGTATAGTAACACCCCTCACTACATCTTAAAAAGAATAGCTTAAGGGAGTAGATGCCAGGAAAGCAGCTAGAGGTCCACTGAAAACAGTTATAGCTGTTTGGTTCAGTCACTGACCACATAAAACTGCAACTGCAGTCAGCCAAATAACTATGAAATGATTAATTATAAAGGATTTTGATCAAGTTTCTGATTATAATTGGCTTTTGTGTATGAGATGTAGATGCCAATAAATTTACCTTGAGTATAGCTCAGGAGATGAATCTAGACATCTCTGTAGAGAATGCACACTAAAAGTTTATGATCAGTGACCCGGCATTTGCACTGCATGGAGCTTTATCTGCTCTGTGTACTACCACTTAGAGAAGAAAAATAAGCATGAAAGCACAGTGTTTTACCAACTTTGAACACCTTAAAACATTTAGTGCTGTCAGACATCCACACACTTCTCAGCTTCACAGTTATGGGTAATCCTAAAAATGATGGGGATATTGGATCAAAACTAGGGAGATTTTTTTTTTTTTACATATTGCCCTTATTCACATAAAAAAGTTAATACAACAACAGGTTTTGCATCAATGCTGTTTCTCAACATTAAGTATGAAACTGTCCAGCATTATTGACTGATTTTAATCCTCATTGATTTACCAGAAAAAAAAAAAAAAACATTGCAAGGGCAAAGGGGAAAAAATGAGAGAAACTCTGTTCCATGGTTATGGTCATCAAGCAGAAATGAAGCTGTTTGTCTGCTGGCACTGTTTACCGATAGACCTTAATATGAGACTCAGTTGTAATGGTGCTTAATAATTAAACATTGTTGCATCTGTTGTCCAAATTACAAGTGATGACTCTCATAATCTGGCAAACTACACAAAAGGGTGAAACTTTCTTAAAGTACACACACCTAAACAAATTATCCACCCTCCAAGGCTGAGAATTGAAGAAATTAAATTAAAAATGAAGTAATCATTTTGGAGAAAGAACAACCATTTTTAATAAGCAGTTAAGCGCTTTCAACAAATGCAAGAACTTTTATCAGAACAGAAACACCACTGATGCAATCATAATTAAATAGGCGATTAAGAAAAACACGATATTAAAAAGAAAAAAAAAGTGAATCAAATGTTACAAAGGTGGTTATTTCCTTCCTGGTAATGCTTTCAAGTAATTAATATTTGCATGATTACTGAGGAATGATTCTTTAGAAGTATTTACAAGCTCTTCCCTTTTTAACTTCATTTATTTCTAATGAATTATTTGAATCCCATTCTCTAAGACTTTTTGAAACAGTCTAAAACACCAAATTAAAATTTCTGAAAACTTTGAGTTATTGTGTTTAGATAATGTATTATTTTTTTTAATAGTGTTAGCATGCTACTGAATATGCTCTGCAGGTTTTCTGCTATTACCATTTTAGATGTTGCACAACTCATTGTGACATATACCACAACACTGTGACATTTAAAATACCGTTTAGCACATGTATTACAATTAAGATGTGGGATAAAAGATCTGGTTACCTTTATGTATAGATTTACCCCATTTACATTGTCTGCATGGGAATGTGCATATTTTTGATATGGCCACCTGTTACAAATGATATTTATTGTTCCCTTTCAAAATGTTCTTTAAATTCCTGCTCTCCTTGTATAAAAAGGTAAGGGCATCATTGCTCTTGAAAATAATTTACCAGTTTTATTTTATAATAATAATGATACCTGAGCTGTTCTCATAATACCAATAGAATTAGTGTTACTAAATTTATTATTTTTATGATCTCTTTGCATATACTGTCATTCTACCATGTGGGTATCCATGCTCTGCAAATAGTTCTGTTAAAATTCTAATCTTTTGAGCTAACTTCAAATCATCAAAACATAAGCTCTAACAAATTGTCCGCTTATGACATTTTCTTAAATCTTGGATGTAAGCTGCTTAAAAGTAATTATTCACACAGCTGGTTTTGAGTAATCTGCTGGTTGCAGTCCTTTTCACAAAATTAAAACTAATATTTGAATCCAAATGAATAAATGCTGATGGAAAGATGGATAAACATCCATACTATAATTTGACTTAAGCCAAGAACATTTCCACAAACAGATCGTTTCTTGTATTTTTGTGATAAGAGAATGGGATATCTATATACTAGAAATTAGAGGTGATGATGTCTCTTCTGCCTTTGTGGATTAGAATGATACAAGTTTGTTTCCCAATCTGAGGGACGTAGTATTTTTGTAGGGCTGGCAATTGAGGGAGCTAAAGCTTTAAGATACCCAGATGAAGCAAATTTGATGCTAATGCTATAGCATTTACTTTGACTGCGGGGTATATTTCAGTTGCCAAGACTGCTTTTATAGCAGTCTGTGGGATATTGGGGACTTCTGAGGCTTGAGCATGCAGCAGTAATGGACGTGATCGACCTTGGCCAACGTAGTCTGTTTCATCAGAAACTGGTTATCTTTATTTTTTTCTTAATGGATTTGTTTATTTACTGATGCTATTCCAGAAGTATTTAATGTTAGTTGATGCAGATTTTTGTCTGAGTATTTTGTATATTTGTAAGGTTGCTGTGGTTTGTAGTAGTTTCCAAGAATGATTCAGAGAGTAAAATCATTTGCAGAAAGTACAAATATTTGATCAGATTGTTATTACTCAAATGTAGAAATACATTCATAATCAGTAGGACTGTCAGTGGTACAACTCAGAAGCAGAATATTCAGATCTAATTTTCTACTAAAATTCTTGAGCATGCAATCGGGAAATTCAACTATTGCAGAACAGATGACTGGAAACAAAACCATTTTTTTACAAAAAAAATCTACCAAAAATGAATCTGATTTAAAGGAAAAACAAATACTAAAGATAGTTCACTACTCTGCTATTGGTCATAAATCCAATTGCAAGCTGTTGTAATTGCTCATTATTGGATGATGTGGACATTTACAGACAAAACTGACATCTCTACAAACTACCAAACTTAAGGGCACACTAGGAGATACTTGAAATTAAGGCTGAGAGAGACTTAATGAAGGTACCTGAAGAAAATTAATTTAATATGTCTAGTCCTTAATCTTGTCTAGGCAGTTTAAGTTCAACTATAGAGCTACCTCAGGCTTCAGACATGACCACTGCTATTCTGAGTGATGATGGTATACCAGTGCCAACTCCAAAGTAACCAGTCACTCTAAATATGGCAGCCTTATTAAAAAAGCTGTATACATACTGTGTATGTTGAAATTATAACAGTGTAATTGAAGTATCATCATAGCTGTATATTGTATTTCATAAGAGGTTCACTGGTACTTACTCGGCTATTGATCTGTTAAGGTGTTTAGAAGCCTAGCCATACAGTCCCATGAGGGTTTACCTCCTTATATTTCAAGTATGAGTAACCTGGAGCTGATCTGAAAATGTACATGGTGCTCCTTTCCATAAGGGACAAGGGTGCTAAACCAGGGTAAATTTAGTTACCCATCCATCCATCCTGATTACATTTTAATAGTGTAAAATGAGTACTTTGCTTTATGCGGAGAGGAAGTCTATTCCAAAGAAGTGGTATTCTGTGTGATAAATATCTGTCCCACCACAACTTGTTATATTTATGTTGCAAGAAATTTAGATCTCTTGAGTAAGTGTTTGACCCCAATGGACTTGTGAATGTGCGGTAGGTCTGACAGGACACAGTCTGCTGAACCTCTGTATGCAAGGCAGATATCACCCCTCAGTACCCTGTAGGAGAGACAGAAGATGAACAAGTCTTTGCATAGTTTTTATGATTTTGGCCGTTGATTTTCTTCATAAGAAAGCATTGTGTGCATTCCAGTTGTATCAAATGTTTGGACAGGTACATAAGAAGAGGTCATTATACTCAATGATGGGCCTAATGAGTGTAGAATACATTAGGATGATCACATCCCTGGACATCATGCTGTTAGTAATGAGCTGTGCTATTAAAAAGCATTTTCTTACAATAGTGGATATATGGTAATCAATGGACAATTCGTTATCTACATAGGCTCCCTGGTCCCTAACTATTGGATCAGCCTTCAGCGGTGTGTTATCAGCATGATGGTTACAAAGGACATTTTCCTTCCTGAAGGATACTGTTATACAATTCTTGTAATTTTGTTTTAGTCCATAGTTTTGACACCAGCTATTAGTTTGTGAAAAATCTTCTTGGACCATCTTGGTGTCTTCTGGAAAGTTTATGATTGCACCAACCTTATAGTCATCTGCAGACTTGTTCAGTCATAAACACTGTCACTACAGCACAAGTTGCAAGTGCAGTGAGTTTTAGGTGCAGAGCAAAGGAGATTCAGGGTTCGAGTCCAAGTCACAGATAGTTTTGCTCAGAGTTCAGACTGCTACAGGCTGATAAAGGCATTCAAACTACATTTTTCCATTTAGAGAAGTACTTTTTAAGTACATTTTAATTACACTTGGCATTTAAATTAGTTTTGTATGTTTTTGTACTTTCTCTAAACTTGGCTATTAATTTGTCAGTTCTATAATATGCATTGCTTTTCGGTTTCTCTGCTGGGCCCAAGTGTTTTTCTGAGTTTATTGCTGCTAATTCTAAATAAAGCCTGTGATAATTGATCCGGCCCCCCCACCCCAGTGGTTTACATTACATGAGCAGTCCACCATCTCACTGTTGAGACTGCTGCAAGCTGATGACTAAAGCATTTAGACTACATTTTTACACTTCAAGAAGTACATTTATAATTATTGCACTCATCTTGCCGTTTAAACTGGCTTTGTGTTTTTTTTGCTCTTTTATCTTAAGTCAATGCTATTAATTTAATGCATTTTTATAGTCTGCATTGTTTTCTGGTTTCTCTGCAGGGGCTTGGTGTTCTTGAATTTGATTCACTCCTCCTCTATTCCATGTTTTGGTTTTATACTTGGAGTTTTTTGAGCTGCCTTACCCTTACTGTGCAGCTGGTCCTAGAAGCTTCTCCTGGTCTTATCCCCTCTGCTTATCTTACTAGTTACTGACAGAAGAAACTTGGAAGGCCCTCCCCTTAGACTATTAGTGTACTTTGCACTTTGAAATTGTTTTGAACTGTGTGTATGTGTGCTTGTCATTGCTGGCTTGTCTGCTTTTGAATTACCTTGCAATTATTTGTAGCTAGTTGTTAGACTTGTTTCTGGTATTTTCTCCCTTGTGGCTAACAATTGTCTGTTTTTACATTAATAAGAGTGGGACTGCAATTCTAGTGGGAGTACAAAGGTCTGTCATAGTTGAGAAGCACACAGGGGAGGCTTAAAGTGTGATTTACTTGTAACTAGTTATTTAATTTTTTCCTGATATGTTTTCACTTTTGGCTAACAAAGTGTTTTTAACAACAAAGGAGCAGACTACAATTCTATTGGGATTAGTAAGGTAGTCTGGTCTATCTGAGCTGGGAGCACAAAACAGCTTAAAGTGGCAATTACTTTTAGCTAATTGGTACTCTTCACTTTTGGCCAACCAAAGTATGTTTTTACATTACAAATACTGGGACTAATATTCTAGCACAATAGTGAAGTAGCCTGGTCAGTCAGAGTTGGGAATTGTACAGGAAGGCTTAAAGTAAGATTGTTTCATCAACTAGAGGGCATTTTTGGGACTCAGATGGGTGTTAATACTTGAGAGCTACATTTGCATCTCATGGCAGAAAGTGGCTACTTGGTCTCTGAGTTGGGAAGCACTCCATGGAGCTTAAAGTTGAGTTTTTTGACCACAGGACATGGAAGTGAGTCTTTAGCTTTTTCTATCTGCTATAAATTAAGAGCATTTTCACGGAGCTGTTCACTGCTAAGTGGTGGTTAGCAATGCCCTGTAGAGTAGCAAACCTATTAAGCTAGTACTTAGGGCTTCAACCTGTAACACAATAAAGCTTTTCATGGAGCTAAACTTGGGTCATCTAGATAGTGTCATACAGCGCTAAGATCATAGCACTATCTAACATCTAGCCTTTACCCTAGACACCACTCAGGTGGCCCCTGTAAAGCAAGAACTTAAACCATAATAGCCCAATGCTAATACAGTTCCTGACAACATGGATTTGCAATTTCCTAATGTCGCTGTGGCCTTCTTGGTAGATAAGGGTATCCTGAGACAATTTAATTGTCTTATGTACTCCAACATTTTAATCCTTAAATTAGCAGTACCGGAGAGATGTGCATACATAACTTCATTAGAGGCAAAAATCTAACTTAAAAACAAGGTTGTCAAAAATGCACACTACATTCTTCAAGCATACTGCTAACCACACAAAGACATTCTTATGCTGAGGAACTTAAAAGAAACCTCTCCAAAACTCAGACCTCATAAGCTGTCAAACTGTAACACCTACAGTCAGCAATCACTAAAGCGCACACCAAAAGCAACACTTAGCACTACAGATAAGCCTACATCCAATTTTCTCCCAAGAACAAAGCCCATAAGGCAAACACTTTCCCTAGTACTCTTGTCATAGGGAATTCTGTTGTATGACGCACACATACTCATCTCACCAGGATGGACAAGAAGATAATGGTTAATTGCCTATCTTAAACTAGGATCCACAGTATCTCAAAGGCACTCTGGTCACTGTATCACCATTAATAAGATTGTCATAGTTCATGTGGATGTAAATGACCCAAGGCATACCACAATGGACTCTATATGATGAGAGATTACATGGATCTACTGAATGTGTCACAGACAGCTAAGTGCGTTACATTGAGCAGAAATCTGCATTCACCAAAGGTGATGCCACAGTATGAACATTTAATGATTTGGTTTTTATAATTAGCTTAGGTTCTGGTGCCACTCCATCCAATATTTACCATCGTGGGCGAACATGATTAACAGACCACTGTTCTTGACAAGGATAGGCTCAAATTGTCCCTCTTGGGGTTTTGGATATTATGTAAAGACTAAATCTATATCCATCCCCTTCAACCTTTTTTAGGCAATGTCAAAATGACAAAACTACCAACATAGTGAAAAATTCCAAACAACCTTAGTGTTACTGCTCAATGCTAGAAGCCTAAACAAGGAACTCCACACTCTACAAGCTGTCCTCAATCTGGGGAATGTAGACATCTGTGCTGTTACTGAGATATGGTTTAAAGCCACAGAAAGTGCTCCAGCAGTAGATGATGATAGTGCTTTCTACATATTTAGACCAACAACAGCACAGACAAGGGCTAAAGGTGGAGGTGTCTCAATCTGTTGACAGTGTGCAGAACAGGTGACCAGGGTGACATACCAGATATATACTGGCTGATAAATTTAGCTCCAATTTCACACCTCCAGCTACCCCTGTCAAATACCTTTTAACATATGTCCACTAAATAACAGGAAGAAGATTCTGGAGATGCTCGGTAAGTCCAAAAACATTGCTGCATTGGACTCATAAAATATTCATGGATGCCTCTTAAATTGCCTAAAACCTGACCTCATGAGGCAATCTTCAATTACAGACTCAAAACAGGTTATGTGCCAGGTAAATGTAGGGCCACAATGGTCATCCCTCTTCAGAATGGTGGACCATCAATTACAGATCCATCACTCTGAAAATATTAAATAAGCACAGTTATTTAATAAATTATCATAGACTTGATCAACAAGGACACTGGCAGCCAACAGACACTAGTTCCATCCCAGTTTCCTTTTGTTGAGGGAAGGTCTTGCCTACTTAACCTGGTAGACTTTGAGAGGTCACCATGGATGTGGATGAGAGAACCATGCTTACCATCTACTTTGACCTGGCCAAAGCATTTCATACAATACCAGTAGTAAAAACAGCAGAAACCAGGAAACAGAGCTCCAAAGAAGGAACAAATAAAATTGTATATAACACACCAAAGTGGTGCTCCTGCAGGCAGAATGGTAACTCAAAATATGTAATAAAACCAACACAGATAAAACATAAAAAAAAATTATTAAGGCAAGCACTTTATGGTAGAACACCGCTTTCATACAATACCTCACTCAGGTATAGCTGACAAACTATTACAACTTGGCGTAAATCTGTACATAATTTGCAGGATTGCCAGCTGGCTCACAGGAGTCAAGAAGTCAGGATCAGCGAGACTACCTCCCCCAAGAGACTGATTACCAGTAGATTATCCATGCAATCTGTGTTGGGCCTGCTCCTGTTTGGCATCTACTTCTTGGATATCAAGACTAATGTCATAGTCCTCTGTCTCACCAAGTCTGCAGATAAATTGGAAGCTATCACAGATTCCCCCCCATAGCACTAACATTATACAGGAGGGTCTAACAAACAAATGATTGGTGTGAAAGCCAAGGATTAAAACTCAATGCAAAGAAATGCATTATAGTGCCATTTGGGAAAACATCCACCCAAGCTAATTACTTCATCAATAAAACACCTCTAAGACTTGACCCAATAGTTAGGGATTTAGGAACATACATAGGCAGTAATCTGGTGTTCGACCAACATGTAGCCAAGACGATAAGAAAATCATTCAGTGCTGCCCAATTTGTAAACAAGGGTATGGCACCCAGGTCCAAAGAAGTAATAGTACCACTCTTCTTGGCCCTTATAAGGCCCGTCATTGAATACAGTGCCCCCTTTGACATGTACCTAGCCAGACACTTGCGACAGTTGGGACACCTTCAACAGCTCCACCCCCAGAGAATCCAGGATAAGAATACCCTGTTCCACAAAGGTTCAGTGTCCTACAGGTTACTGGTGCTTTGAAATGCCCTTATCTTTATATTGGTGAGAGCAAAAGAAAGTTTAAATTAAGATTACAAGAACATTAGATACATTAAACATAAGTTTGACGGTCCTTTTGCACAACATTTTAGTAGGTTTCATAATTCTGACCCTTCTGGTTTGCAAGCAACTATTTTAGAGCAGAAGATTCTTTAGAACAGAGTATGTCAAAACTTTACCCATTTCGACCCAGATGCATTTAATTCCAAACTAACATTAAATGGTCCTTTCTTTATCACCTCCATGTCAGTGAGGCTGTAGAATCCTTCAATAAGATTTTCCTTGACACTTGACTTAGTTGCCCCTTCTAGAAAAATCAGAATTAAATCCAACTTTGCTCCCTGGCTTACAAAATAAATCCACTCAAGCACAAAAGAGATAGTGCCTGGAAAGCCTGGGTTAAAATCAAATCCCCTCTCATACTTCAGAGATGCAGAGAACTCAGAAACGTGACCAAAAAACTAGTCAACAAAGATGAGAAGGCTTTTTTTTCTGTTCTAACCAATGTAGCCCGCACAAAAATCCAAAGGAACTTTGGACTACCATCAACAAACCTGCTCCTCCCTGCAACCCTTCTATTCCCAAACCCTTTCCATGCAGCACTACTACTGAAACTGCCACCCTCCTTAACAATTATTTCTTAGAAACAATCCCAAAAGATACATAAAATACACAAAATAGAACTGAGTCAACCCCTCCATCACCCCATAACAAAATTCTTCCCAATACATTCTCTTTCCAACCAGTTCCTATCACTGCTATTAAATCTCTCCTAAATAAACTTAAGCCTTCTCTGCCGACCAACTACCCTCCCATTTCTAAAAATTGTCCCACATTCTGTTGTCTATCCTGTCTCCATTATTATCAATCATTCCATTTCCAAAGCCTATGTTCTAGACATATGGAAGTCCTTTTATACTGCCCTCTCCATAAAGGTGGAAACTTTATTGATACTTCTAACTTTAGACCCATTGCTATCCTGTCCCCCCATCCGAAATCTTGGAAAAGTGCATCCATACTCACTCACTCAAATGCATTCTTGACAACTTCCTTACTCCCACACAACATAACTTTAGACCCCACCATAGCACCGCCACTCCATTACTCTTTCACCCAAACAGTAGCTGAAGCCCATGACAATAATTTGCTCATCTCCTCTGTATTCCCTGACATCCTACTATTCCTTTTGTACCTAACTTACACCAATTAACTGTTTTCTGCACTTCCACAAACCTTTCTCATCCCCTCTATCATCTTACTTCTACTTCCTCTATTCCATGCTACCTCCTATTCCAGTTGCAAGCTCCTCCCTTCCTATCCCTCACCCCCAATCCCAACCCCTCCATCCTATCCCCCATCCCCACTCCCCCAACCTCACCCTACCAGATCTCACTTTCACACTATATCCTCCTCTCTAGTTCACCCCAACCTACACCACTACTTGAAACTAACAATTATGCTTTCCTCAATAAAACATCATATACCTAAACTAATATTACATTTTCCACACAACTCAAAGAGCAAACCTAAGCTCCTGCTCCCATCCCTTCTTTCACTGCCTATGCTTAGCAGGAGACATACGCCCCAACCCTGGACCTAATACTACCACTAATCCTAATCCCCCAGACACAAGCAATTTAACCAACCATAAATATCTCAAGCTACTGACCATTAATGCCCAGAGTCTAAAAAACAAAACAGCCCACTACCATGCCTGGCTATACCATAACCTACCAGACATAGTAGCCGTCTCTGAGACATGGCTAAAAACCCCACATTTCTGACTCTGAAATCCTTCCCCCTGGGTTTCTAGCCCTCAGATATGACCACCTAAATAGAAAAAGCGGAGGAGTAGCCTTAATCTACTCTAGGCTACTCTCCACCAAAATCCCATTCCTCAGTTCAACAAAGCAGAAATTGTCATAGGGATACTAAAAATGAATAACTGTAAAAGCATTTGTATTATGGCCCTCTATATCCCCCCAGGAAACAATGCCACTACACTTGAAGAAATTCTTCTATGGGCCTCAACTAATATTAAGCTTGAGACCTACGTACTAGGGGATGTAAACAGACTGGAACAAAATTAATACCAGTAATCCCTCCATATCTATTGATCTATTCAATTTCACTCAACTTACCAATTCCATTGCTAGACCCAATAAAAGCAACCCCCCCCAGACTCCACTCTTGACTGGATCCTAGTCATCCACCCAAATAAAATCTCAAACACAGGCATCTTACCAGACTCCATTAGTGACCACCTGCCAGCTTTCATCCATCAAGCAACCCCCTCCATTCCTCACCTACACAAATATATCCACACACAAAATCTTACAAGCTTTGACCCCACAACTTTCTCTAATTCTCTCAAATAAACTGGGACAATCTAAAAACTCTTCCTCTAGTCAATGCCGTAGAATTCTTCATCTCAGCCTTCTTGGATACCCTGAACTACCAAGCCTCACCAAGAACAAAAAGAATAAAACCCTAACAAAAGATACTAAAAAACTTATGCAACAAAGAGACAAGACCTGGAAACTTTACCATTGCAATAAGCAACTTGACACCCTTCTTAAATATAAACAACTCTGCAACCTAGCCAAAAAACAAATTATAAAAGACAAAAAATCATACTATATTAAACTCCAGTCTAACCACTCCAAAAATCTCAGACAATTCTGGAACTCCAATTATTTTCTGAACCCAGGTACCAAAAACAATCCTTACCCTGACACCGGTAAATCTGTCCCAGAAATAGCCACTCTATTGAACTCCTCCTTTACCAACTCTATAGCAGAACTTACCAAGACCTTCCCAAACTACAACCCCTCCCCTCAATCCCTCTTCCCTAGCTTCTACCCAACCTTCCATCCCTAACAATCCTCCCATATTTCATCTCAAACCCATCTCTACCTCATACATAAAAAAACTTCTCTCTAAACTAAAGCCTTGCTCCAATGCCCCTGACACTATCCCCTCACTCTTTCTAAAATTGCCGCAGATGGAATCGTCATCCCCATTAGCATTCTCATCAATAGAGCCATACAGGAATCTTACATCCCTAAACTGTGACATGCAGCCTTTATCCTAACCCTCTGCAAAGGAGATAAAAATAATATCTCAAACTTACGACCCATAGCCATTCTCTCCCCAATTTCAAAAATTCCTAAAAAATGCATCCACCTCCAGCTCATGCCTTTCCTTACCAATAACCAACTCATCACCCCAACACAACACAGTTTCCATCCTGGCCATAGCACAATAACTGCTCTTCTCTCTTTCCTAGGCATAGTAAACCGCAGCCATAATTCTGGAGAAATTATGTCCGTAGTCGTCCTAAGCCTCTCCAAGGCTTTTGACACAGTCTCCCATACTTATCTCCTGAGCCACCTTTCTAAGCTTAATATCTCTCAGAACACCCTAACCTGGTTCAAAAGTTACCTGTCTGACAGATCTCAGGCTGTGAAATGGAGAAATGGCACCTCAACCTTACTACCTACCCCCAATCCATACTTGGTCCAATGCTGTTTAATATATTTATCAATGACTTCTATGAAGCCATTCCTAACACTAAGATAGTACAATATGCAGATGACTCAACTTTAGTCTGTTATGCCTTTAACCTCTCTGAGATCCAAACAAAAACTCAAACTGCCTTCTCAACCACAGAGAACCGGATGCTTCAAAACCACCTCTCTCTAAATGCCAACAAATCTAAAATTCTACTATTCTCTTCCCTCAAAATCCCTCTCGACAAAAATTCTTTCCAAATTATCAGCCATGCGAAATCCACCACAGAAGTCATTCCTTTTGCTAAACTTCTTGGGGTTACTATAGATGAACACCTAAAATTCGATACCCATATTCAGCAAAATATTAAGAAAACACATCAAAAACTTGGTATGTTGTACAGAAACTTCCACTTTCTCTCTCCTCCTACAAGACAAACCTTCAGCACTACCTACTTACTGCCATCACTATTCTACGGTGCTCCCCTACTAACCAACCTATCTTCCTCTCTCTCTTCCAAACTGGAAATCTGTTGTAACAAAATTTCAAAATTTGCCACCAAATGCAAATACCCTCCCACCACTGTGCTGCTCTCTGCCTGCTAAATTGTCTAGAACTCCCCAACTACCTTGACTACCTCCAACTCACTACAACCCACAAGCTAATATTTAAACCAACTAAATGCCCAGCATTAACTAACATCTTACAATCACACACCCCACACAACTCTAAGATCTGCCCACTAAAATCTAATCACTGTACACAAACCGAACCGTCTCACTGGTCAGCTTCTCCTATCCTTTTCCTTGGCCAAAAAATTGAATTCTCTCCCTCCTTCGATAAGAATTTCTGAAAACTTTGAAAACTTTAAAACTCAGCTCCATTCATACCTCTCCTATAATTGGAAATGCAGTTGCATTCTCCCTACTAGTAACTCTACTTCATATAGATCTCCCTACCTAAATTACTAGTAACTCTACTCCATACTGATTTCCTGAACTGACTCATTCTGAATATAATGAAATCGAACATCAATATCTTGAATGTATAAATTGTAAATAGTTTACTTTCTTTTATTCTCCCTTTTCTGGGAATGATTCTCATTACTACCATCATACAATTTTAGATGCTATGCATCCAATGAACAACAACTTGTCTGTAATTTAAAATGTAATGTATGTTCTACAACTTTTTCTGTTATGCAAACTGCCCCTCTCTGAATACATCAATATCATGAATGTATACATTGTAAATGTACTTTCCACCTTTTATTCTCCCCTTTCTGGGAAGAATT
Organism: Protopterus annectens; assembly: GCF_019279795.1. Lineage (NCBI taxonomy): Eukaryota > Metazoa > Chordata > Ceratodontiformes > Protopteridae > Protopterus > Protopterus annectens. The sequence goes on along the minus strand of NC_056743.1, from coordinate 490,136,774 downwards.
TTCTTTACTGCCATCATACAGTTTTTAGATGCTATATAACCCATGTACAACTTGTCTCTAATCTATTATGTAATGTATCTTCTTCAATTTTGCTATTATACTTTGCTTAGCTTTACTATGCAATATGGAGCTTTTCTCCCTGGGCCTCCACTGAAGTCATCAAACTGGAAATAAATAAATTCCTCAGTCTCTCTAAGGCCTTTGATACTCTCTCTCACTCCAAACTTTTAACTAAACTTTCCAACCTTCATCTTTCTACCTCCTCCTTTAACTGGTTCTCTAGCTACCTTTCCAGCAGGCAACAGTCCATCCACTGGCAGAGACTGTCCTCTTCATTCCTCCCAATAAATACTGGTATTCCCCAAGCATCTATTCTGGGCCCCTTCCTGTTTAACATATTCAGTAATAAACTTCACTCTGCTACTAATCTCTCTACACTTCTACAATATGCCAATGATTACACACCCCTCGCCTCTGCCCACTGCATCCCTGGACTTTTAGCTCTCACTCAACAAACCCTCTTTGCCAAAATCTGCGCCTCTGATGATCAACTCATACTATATCCAAAAAAAAAAAAAAACTCCTCCTTTTTTTCCCTAAATCCACCTGCACAGTACAAACCTTTATTCTCTATCACCTCCCTCAACAACACCATTATTAAACCCGAACCATATGCCAAACTTCTTGGAGTAATTATTGATGAATTGAAATCTGGTGTTCATATGTAACAATGTATAAAAAAGACCAACCAGAAACTTCGTCTTCTCTACTGCAACCAAAAATTTCTTATACCTTCCACCAAACCCTCCCTAGCTCGGTCACTCTTTCTACCCTGTCTTCTTTACACTGCCCCTGTCCTTACTAATGTTCAAACATCACGTATCACCAAACTAGAGCAAACATATAACAAAATAGCCAGATTTGCCTCCAATCTCCCCTACAAATCCCACCACTGCCTCACCCTTAAGATACTCCAATGGCCTGAATTTTCTAAACAATTACTTCTTCCTCAGCTAAATGTTACACACACTATCCTGAATGATCCCCTCTTCCTACCCTTCCATCTCTAATATAGTCTCCTACTATAACTCCCATCGTCACCTCCGTACCACCAGCAAGCACCTCAGTGACATATACAAACCCAATAAAAATATTGGGAAGCCCCTTTCCAGATACTCTTTAACCCATATTTAGAACTCCATCCCACAGAAGTACCTGTTCAAACAAGAAGTAAAACATTTGCTACAAAAGACATGGTCCTGCCCATGTCAACCCCCCACTTGACTTATTCTCACCTCTTAACTCAACCCATTTTCCTCATTAACCCATCACCTCCTTTTACTTTTCCCTACCATCTCACCTTTCTCTTCCCTTCCTACTTTTAAAGTTCTGTCTGTTTTTTATGTATGGATGGCTCTTTGTTTAAATGCCTGTATTCTTAGAACCAACAGCATGCATCATTTATAGATCTGTTGCTTGTTAGCAGACCCATGCTATATTATGCTGTTAATTCTTGGTGGATTCCTGTTATGTTATAATTGCAATTTTTCTGGAGCATTTCTCCTCGGGTCTCCACTGAAAATGGGACCTTGGCTCAGCTGGACTAACCCTGTTAACAAATGTCAATAAATAAATTAAAAACTGCCAAAAGCCATGAACGCTAAGCTTCAAAAACCTTCTCTTTGGTAAATAACACATCTGCCACAAAAAACATGTTTCCAGTGAAGAGTTAAATCAAGTATCCTGAGAAATAGAAAATTAACTTTCTTCTAAGCAAACTGCACCAGTAAGAATATGTGATAACAGCCTGATAGAGTCGAATAGAAAGGAAAAAAGAAGGGGAGGCTGATCTGACCAAAATGATGAGCGAAACTGAAATAATGGAAGCACAAATGGTTAACTCTGAAAAAGACTCTATAACTAAAAGGCAAAGAACCACAAAACAGAAGAACCTGAAACTCTCTAAAATCCAAAGCAGAGCAATCGTCCAATCTAGATGACCTAAAATCTGCATTACTACCTCTCCAAATAGCCATTCAAAAATTATCTGACTGAGTTTGAAAACACATTAAGTGAAATAGCTTCCCAACTAGAAAAGATGGAAGTTAGTGTCTGAAAAATTAAATAAAAATAGACCAAATTCAAAAAGAAAATTAAACAGATGCCAAGAAGATCCATGAGATGCAACAGAAAATCACTGATTTGGAGGCAAGAAGTAGGAGGAACAATATGCTAATACGAGTTAACTCAGAAAAATGCAAACAAGTACAACTAATGGAAACAGTAAAACAAGTCATGGGCCACCTTTCAGAGAATGATTCAGAAGCTGGTGAGGTGGTGGTAAAAGAGCACACCGAGCTCTTCACAAAACTTGGACAAACCAAGACAAACTTATGCTAAGTTTCTTAATCAAGATGTTTATAAAATTCTAATGGCAGCAAAGAAAAAAATCTATTTCATGGAATGTAAGTAAAATATCATTTGTGCAGGACTTAACCTTCCAAATAAAACAGCAGAGACTATAATTTTCTCCATTCTGTGCTTTAGTAGAAAAAAAAAAATCAAGTTCCAGATGAGGTATCCAAATACATTAATCTTCCAACATAAGGATGTTAACCATGTGATCAAATCCGCCAAAGAAGCAAAAGCACTGTTTATGAAAATCTTCAACAAACTGTCAAATCGTTTAACCTAAAAAAAAAACCTTAATGGGAAGAATTGGTAAGAAATGGTGCAAAGGGACAGATTTTACAATAAGAAATAAAAGTACAGAATGGAACATTATTTTCCCTTAAATGAAGGGGGGGGAACCTAAAAACTGGACGGAAGGGTGTGTTAACCTTAAATGTTAAAAGGAACCAGTTGCCTGCCCAGATATTTTGATAAGTAATACTCCAACTTCTTCCTTCTCCTTTGAGCTGGACTATCTCGAAGGTAAAGAGGTCAAATACACAGTTAAATAACATGTTGGCAAAATAAAAAGTAACATTTCTTGTTTAAATTGACTTTGGTTAAGATCATAAACCAGAGTTTTAGAAACAATGATCGAATCCAGAAGATCTGAAAGAATTATTGGATGAAAAGTATAAGGTATCAAGTTTGGTAAAAGAGAAAATTTCTTTTTTCATGAAAGCATAACTGTTATGGACATTGGTGGTGTAGTGGTTAGAGTTGCTGCCTCACAGGAAGAGGTTCTCCGGTTGGGATGCCTTCTGTGCAGAGTCTGCATGTCCTTCCTGTGGTCATTTTGGTTTCCTCCAGGTGCTCCGGTTTCCTCCCACATCCCAAAGACATGCTGTAGGTGGATTGGGCACTCCAACATGGCCCTAGGTGTGTGTGTATATGCATGTGTGTAACTTCTGTGGAAGGCTGGGTGCCGGGGTGGCAACTCATCACCGTAGAATTCCACTGCCACTCGTTCTGCAGACTGTTGTTCCACTGTGGTGACTCCTAACCAAGATAATCCAAAAGGAGATTACAGTTACGGACATATTGCATAGTTTCAGTCCTGTAAAAACTGTTGCTTCAGTCTGGTGAAAGTTTTTTTTTAAGGGAACAAGATCTTTGAAGGAAGAAAATATTCAGTTAAAATATCTTGGATAAAAAAAAAAAAATATATATATATATATATATATATATATATATATATATATATATATATAATGTGTGTGTGTGTGTAGTGAAATGTTGGAAGGTAAAAATGTGAAATACTGTATGATGTATGAAGCTCCAAATTAATAAAGGACCTAAAATGTAGCATATTTTGTCACATAGGATTATAGGAAGTTACTAGGCTATTTGCCATGAGTCCCTTACAAGCCTAGTCAAGAATTTAGCCCATGTTCCGACAAGTCAGCATCCAATGCCCTGTCCAGCAGGGGCACACAGAAGAAGATATAAGGTAAGAGCTGAATCATTCAAGTTTTTCTTATAGTTGGCAAAAGTATTTTCTTGCCGAATATCTGAGAAGCATAACATGGTATAAGTCACAATCATATAGAAAAGAATCATTGCAATAACTGGAGTATCAGTGGCCTTTGTTTACAGAAAAAGGATTAAATACAGGAAATTAACATTATATGAACTCAATCATGACTTAATGCTGACAGATATTCCCTACAATATTCAGTGGGCAGCAAGTAAAGCAAGGATTAGGGTAATTTTGATTAAAAAAGGGCCTTACTATAAAAACATATAAAGAGAAGGAAACAAAATTAAAGAAAATCCCCCCAAAAAAAAAAAAAGAAATCCAAACTCAGTACTGGAGGAACAGATAAATTTGCAAAAAGAATTGTATATTATGCATCAAGAACAATTCTCTTTCACAGAAATGAAAACCTTAGCAAGGTACTCAGAATGGGCACAAACTCCCTCAAGACTACTGGTGAGGACAATGTTAATAGTGTCCCTATGATAAACGGAATACCAAGGGGAGCATGTATAATACTAATCGAGAAATTATCAAAACATTTGAAGATTTATATACAAAACTATATGGCCCACAAAAGCTAAAAACTGCAGAATTAGCGACACTTTGAGAAGTTTAGATTCTTTAGAAAAGATAAATCAAACACAGAAGGATCTACTTAAGGCACATTTCAGTTAATAGTCTGATAAAAACTAAAGCTCCTGAACCTGATGGTAATACTGTTGAGTTTTATAAAGCCTTTGAACAAAAAAAAAATAAAACTTTTACTGAAAACATACTATATAAGTGAATATGGCATTGCAGAACTATATTTAAATAATTCAGGCAATCTTTATACCTAAAGGAAAATTTGATGATAAAAACCCAGGAAACTGCAGACAAATTTCTCTCATGAATCTCAACATCAAAATTCTAGCTACATTGCTTGCAAACAGACTGAAAAAAGTATAGCAAACATATTACCTGGACACTCCAGGATTCATGACTGGCAGGCAGACATGTGATAACATAACCTATCCTTTGAACTTAACACAAAGCTATTCATGCAGAATAATTCAATAAAGATATGGGCAGACATTGAACAGGATATGCAGAGATGGGGAAAAATGAAACTCTCCTTTCTTTCAAAAGCAGCAATTATAAAAATGAATATTCTGCAAGGTTATTTCAACTCAGTGCAACAAATTTAATAGTTCATAACTTCTTTAAGACACTAAATGTAACTTTAGCTAAGTTTATCTGAACATTAAGTCTGTAAGAATCAGCAATTAGACATTAATGTATCCTAAGGAAAAGAGGTGACTGGGAATACCGGAGTTTAACTTGTGATATAATATATTCAAATGAGATCATTCAAGTTGCTTATTATAATCCCAAGGGTAAAGAATGGTATCCACTATGGATTAAATTATACTACAATTTGTCAAATCTCAAAACCCTTCTATTTATAAATCAGGAAAATCTAAAGGATAGCAGATTTCATATATCATTAAAACATAGAATAATTAAATTTCAAAAAATTATGGAAGCTTTAAACATAAACACTTGCATCCTGTTACAACCAATACATCTGAATCCAAACCTCAGATTAAATAATGAGATTATAAACTTGGACAACTATCACTCATTAAGAAATGCAATGTCTGGGATATTTGCAAACACAGGAAAAATCTTTAGAGGGCACAAGGAATGTCCTTAACCTTCCAAAAGAATACATCATAATATTAAGACAAATTTGAAAACTGTGTACTTCAATAATAGAAGACATTATGTGCCATAAATTAAGGAACTTAACTTTAAGAAAAAATGCTATCTAATACATGTAGGCTAGTAGCATCCCTTAGATATCAACCATATATTTTGTATTTGTATAACAGAATGGCATTAAATATACTGATCCGAAGGATATTGCCAATATCCTGGCAGATCGATTCAGTGCCAACTTCACCCCCTAAATGGCCCATCTTAATACTGGAAGATTGCCAAATTCCAGTAATAATGGCCACACAGGTACAAAACGCACTCTCTAAAGCCAAGAATACAGCATCCATGGGACCAGATGACATCCCGGGCTGTGTACTACATGAACTACAATATGAACTGGCACCTCACCTAAGTATCATGTTTAATCATAGCCTCACCTCAGGTTTCGTGCCCACTGAGTGGTGCAGAGCTACAGTTATCCCAATCCACAAGGGGGGATCCACCTTGGATCCTGGAAACTACCGTCCCATCAGTCTGACAAGCCTTATCTGCAAGGCCATGGAGCGTATTATCATGGAACTTATAAACAAAGACATTGGCAACCTTCAAACACTGGACCCCACCCAGTTTGGGTTTGTGAAGGGCCGATCTTGTCTCCTGAACCTGATTGACTTCTTTGAATCAGTCTCCAGAGCCATGGACAAGGGTAAGGTGGTCCACACAGCCTATCTACACCTTGCCAAGGCCTTTGACACCATCTCCCACTCTGGAATCATAGATAAACTTACTAAGTTGGGCATTAATCCTTATGTCACCCAATGGGTTGCTAAATGGCTTACTGATAGAACCCACACCGTAAAAGTAGCCGGCTCCAAATCCAGCTCCAGACAAGTGACAAGTGGAGTACCTCAGGGTTCAGTCCTGGGGCTGCTCTTGTTTGGCATCTACTTCTCTGAAGTACAGGTCAACACTAAGGGACTCTGGCTAACAAAGTTTGCAGATGACTGCAAACTGGGAGCCATTATTGAATCCCCAAATGATGTGGATACTCTACAAAAGGGCCTTACAGAAACAGATGCTTGGTGCCAGAGCCATGGGCTCAAGCTCAATGCCAAGAAATGTATTGTTATCCCCTTTGGGAAAAACATGTATCCATGAATTACCATATAGGTGGCAGTACACTAAACACAGAAAGTGTGATAAGAGACTTAGGGACACAGGTGGACAGTGGTCTCACCTTCGATAACCACATCGCCACAACAGTCAGGAAATCCTTCTATGTGGCACACCTCATCACGAAGGGCTTTTCATCCAGAAAAAAGGAGGTCATTGTCCCACTGTACTCATCCCTCATTAGACCCATTATAGAATATAATGCCCCATTTGGTATGTACCTCTCAAGACATCTGCAACAACTGGAAAGGCCTCAGAAATATCTCACTAAAAGAATCACAGGCCTAAAGCAGATGCCCTACGCTGACCGCCTTAAAAAACTCCAGCTATACTCTGTCGCATATCGTCTACTCGGAGGCGATCTCTGCTTAACATACAAGGCCATGTCAAACCCAGAGCTGTTGGACATGCTACACTTAAAGAAATCCCAATCCCTCAGAGCTACACGCTCCAGGGATCTAAATCTTGTCATCACAATAAACAAAACATGCTGGAGGGATATGTTCCTGACCCAGAGACTCCCCAGACTCTGGAATAGATTGCCCATACATGTCAAGCAGAGTGCTTCTTTGGACCTCTTCAAGAGGAACCTTGACGATTGGATGGGAGAAAGGAAATTCACCCCAGGGATCACGTCAGTTGCCCTGCTAGACGGGGGTCCAGGAAAGTAAATAATGTGGGAAGAAATACCCAGGGAATTGTTATGGCTAGGCTTGTATAGGCCCTAGGGCTGATAGCCTAGTACCAACCTATGAACCTATAAACCTATTCAATATACTGGGTTGAAAATCTCAAAGAAATTACTGAAAATCAAAAATGTAAATGCATGGAAACTATATTAAAATTAAAGCCTTTTAAGAAACTCATGCATTCTTAACTAATGATAAATAATGCTTACTTTACCCAGGAAATACCAAGCATTTCATCTTGGAAGTTTCACCAAACTGTCCGTGCTGCTACTCACAAATAGCAGACCTATTCCACATCTTCTGGAGCTGTAAATTTGTATATAAATTATGGGGAAGCACTTAAGTATCTCAACATATTGAAATCTCAAATTTCACTCTCGAGATGAAAGTGCCGAAAGTGCAGTTGAACTAAACTGCACTTGATCGAATTCAAAATGTAGAATTTGTGGTTGTGGTGGTATGGTATGTGGGATTTCCTGTGTTTGGAAGGTGCGGTGTGCTGTGGGATATGATTTTCCTGCCGTTGTGTGGATATATGTGGAGATTCAGGTAAGTGCTGTTTTTTTAAGGGTTTTGGGTAGCGATTTGTGTGTATGTGAGTTGGGAAGTTTTAGGTGTAGGCTAGGGTAGGTAAGAGTGGGTGTAAGTGTTGAGAGTGATGGTGTTTGTATGTATGTGGTGTGTGTTTGTGCAAGGGAAATAGAGTATGTAGTGGTGGGTTTAGTGTCTTTCTTTTTAGTGTGACCTCGGAGTTAGTATGTTTAAGTAGAGGGGGTGTGGGGGTGTACATCATATGTAGGGTTGGTGTGTGTATTTGTGTTGTGTTTGTGCATGTTTTGTTGGTTTGTTAGTGTGGAGTGGAATGTGTATGTTTGTGTGGTGGAGGGAGTAGATAAAAGTCACAATTTTGAATTTTGCGCTTTTGGGGTTTTGATATTGTGATTGGTTTGGTTTTACAGTCTAGAGTTACTGAAATTTGAGATTTCAGTATTTCAAGATTATAAAGTGAATCCAAATTATGGTTCTTGCTGAGAGTCAGACTAGAGAAAAAAATCCACATCATCATGGAAGTTTGTCATTTTGCAAATCACCTCTCAAAAATTACCCAAACATAATCTATTCTAATTACCCTCTTCTGTTTAGTAAAATTTTACATTACTCAGAACTGGTTAGATCGAACCAAATTTTCATGGAAGGCTTCCAAAGTATATATCAGCACATAAATTGATGACAACTAAATAAGTGTTCACATTTTCTAAAATACTGGAGTCTTTTCCTGGATCATATTTTAAAAGAATAGATAGGAAAAAAATGTATTGTGAATGTAAACTGAAAAGGGCATAAGACATTCTTTCGTAAGTGTCTCTCTAATCTAAACCTCATACGTAGCAGTTATGAATAGTATGTAAACTATGGCACAAATATTAATCATAAGTTAACTTTAACACTTGTATATACTGTATGTAGAGTGTTATATATATATATTGTATATTTTGTTATAATACTGAAAATTCTCTTCTAACAATATGTACCTATATATGACTAACTCTTCTACAATGCAACTGAATTGTGGCTTGTAAAATGACTGGAATTTAAATATACAAACAAAATGAGAAGACAAAAAAAATGGACCCTGGGGTTCACTTCTGGGTGACAGATCTTCTGGAGGAAGTAGAGCAGCCCATTCTAATATAATGGGCTCCATTTGTGATCCAGTTTGGTATGCGTTTTGTCAGGGTTAATATGCAGCTGCGATAGTTTGTATATGATACCAAAGTTTGGGATGGTGTTGAATGCCTTTGTGAGGTCTAGATATGCATTGTGTACTGATTTGCCCTCATCCATTGCTTTAGTAACCTTCTCAAAATCAACTAGGTTAGATTGTCAGGATCTGGCCTTAACAAATCCAAACTGGCTTTGGATAGAGCTTCTAGGTTACCCATGCCTTTCTTTATTAATGCCATAATGATCCCTTACATAGACTTACAGATGAAAATGGGAAGACTTATAGGCCTGTAATGTCCTGAGTCTGTTGACAACCCACCTTTGTACAAAGGGATGACAGTTGATGCTCTCCATTCATCCCACACATGTAGCCTATTTAGAGACTGACATTGAATAGCCTCTGTAAGGGATCTCGGTCCTGCTTCAATCTGCCCAGTAAACAGCCTTTTGTGGTGGTCTGCCCCACAGAAGCATTTTTTCTACTTTGGATAGTGACTTGAGGACTTCTTCATGGGAGGTTTTCTGGGGTGTAGTTCTAGGTATGAGATCTAGGAATTTTGAAGGGGTAAGGGGGTGGTAAAGTTTATAGCTAAATGTTTCTGCTAGTAGACTGGCTATGTCTTCTGGGTCTGACTATGTGATGTAAATTACAGTTAGCTCTGCAATGTGCTAGGCATGGTTTCTAAGGTTTGTAACACAGTTAAATAAGACTTTGTGGTTGTCCTTTGCCTGGTAAACAAATTTTACCTCATAATTGGCTTTTGATGATTTGATCAATGTTCAGAGTGCTCTGTTAACTTTATCAATAGTGTTTGCATCATGAGAGTTGCATTTATTTTTATGTGCAATGAGTGTTTTTCATTTATTAGAGTATTTTTATATTTCATTTCCACAAAAGTGATTTATTTTTGAATTTGGTGTATTTACTTCAGAGGGAGGCAGACTCATCTATGCAGCTATTCTTGTGCATAGAGTTGTGTCAGTAAAGGATTCTGCATAAGCAGTGGATTCATAGACCTGGAAAGGTGTTGAATTTAGCCATGATATCACTCAATTTTCTGTAGTTTAGTCTTGGCATAATCTCTCAGTACCGAGGTATTAGAGGATGCTTCAGTCTTAAGGTGAATGTGGCTGATCTGTGGTCTGATTTGATCAGGGAGAGAGAGGACCAAGTCTTGGATTTTATTGCCTCTGTATGGGTTGTGAATATAACTGGTCCAGAGAGTTTGTAATAAACAAGTACAGAAATCTCTTTGGCATACAGGTTGGAGGATGTATACAACTCCTAGTTAACAGAAGGGTAGTTTGTTACCAGGGAGGATAGTGTTTATCTTAATGCACAAGGACTCTATACTAGTTATGAAGTAGTTATGTTGAAGGGGACATAGAGTGGGTTCCTATAGTTAGCCATGATAATGATAAAAGGTCTTGTTAATGGCAAGTTGGATGTGTCACAGCCCCAGATTGTCTTGTCTAATCAGTCTGGAGATGTGTTTTTTTTTTATATATAAATATGGAGAACACCGCCTCCTTTAGTGTTGCCTTCTAGTGCAGTGGGCCTGAAAGTGTGGTAGGTATCCAAACCCTGCACTGATGGGATGCTTTCAATTTTCTTGAACCGTATCTCCATAACACTGCATTTACTGATGTTTTTCAGGGTAAGGCTTGCTTGTAGAGCAAAGTTTTTTAAAGCTCCCAACATTGAGCACCAATACCTTTATTGTCCAGATTCTGTTTTATGTTGGAACCTTTTGAGGATTGACATTGCCTTAAAAAGGCACAATGGGGTTGGATAAAGTTTTATCCAATAAAAGAAAGCCTCGAGAGGGCTAGGTACAAACTAGATACAGGCCACAGCTGTCAAAGCAGTTCTATGATTTACTCCCAGGCTAACATACAGTGAACCTCCTTTGAATAACACCAGAAATTAAGCCAGTGACTGTAAAGTGTGTGAAAAACATTTCACCTAAACAAAACAGAAAGAAAAGTAATAATTTTAGAGTACTGCTAGAAAGATAGGAATGCTAAAATGGTACACAAATTGTGAAGTAGATGTTATCTTGGTATTGGATGTAAGATTGCACAGTGAGACCATTTGGCATAATGGTTAAGGTCTTCACCTCACATGCACATGTACAAAGTTCGATCTTGACCTCCGTCCATTGGCTGTTAGTTTGAATGTTTTTCTGTCTCTCTCTGGAGTCCATCCCACATCTAAAAACATGGAGTGTTTCCATTTCAAACTCACCAATGAATGGAGCTGTGGGTAGCAGCATGGACTCTAAATGGTGCCCTATAGGGAGTAGAGTTGTACAGATCAACCGCTTTGAGCACCTACTGTGGTGCACAGTATCCTCAAGATAAGATAACATGGATCACAGACTGTGTGCCATGGCAAGACTAGCCACTTGATGGTGTAAAAAATATGGCTGTAGGTGATTTGGTCATGTTGACTAATGTTGCCAAAATGGACATGGGTAGTTACAAGTGACAAGTAGGTTTAGGACCTGGCGTACTCTGACCTATGCCAGGGACTCTTGCTAATGATGGGAGGGGTGTGTGTGCCCCTATTGGCTAGTGACTGTTCAGCATAATGCCCAGCAGCCCTGGGTCAGTAAGCTACTTTCTGGCCAGTGAGTAGTTGCCCAGCCTGGGTTACCTGGGATAGCTCTGTTGAATTAAAGCTGGATGTAAAACCAATCAACCTGCCAAACATGAATGAAGAATTGCCACACTCAATGTAAGTTCACTAGTCAATGGACTTGTAGCAGGGGCACACTTGCATCTGAAAATGATGATTTTGTATTATAAGGACTGAGGGTAGCAAATGGTGATATAGTTGTGGAAGGTTACTGACCTCATTTAGAAGTATGGATGGACGTGAAGAAAGGGAGTATAAAAAAAGAGGAAATGAAAAAAAATTATTGGATGGAATTGAAGAAGGGGAAATACTGCAGTTATGGAAGGATTATATAATTGTGAAAGATTTTTTTTTATAAAAAAAAAAATCTGAATGGTGGATTGAATTTCAAAAGTATACAAATATTTTTCAGTGGCAGGAAGTAAAGGTGAGGTATGGGAAAATGTAAAGAAATGTATTGGATAATTTAGAAAATAATACAAGACTGTATTATGATGATGAAAAAGATGTAAAAGAAATCGAGAAAAAAAAAATAGATGCTGTCTCTTTCCAAACAGTAATGCCTTATGAGAGAAGGGAAAATGTTATCTGCCTCTGGGTAAAATGGTTAGGGAAAATGTTAATATCATGAGTGAAAGGAAAATATTTAAAATAAAAAGAAAGCAAGACCAAATTATGAGTATTATAGTACAGCATGTTGAAAATATGTATAACTGAACATGGGAGAGACTGGAAGGTAAATAGTTTTCTGAAAGAGTTAAGGAAATTTTGAAAACAAAATAAATATTGGTAAAATTAGATTATGTATCTTTGAAAGCAAATGCTAATTCTGTATCCGAACCAGGTAGTAGAGTATGGAACGTATAAGAAATTAATAGATTGGAAAAAAAGTATTTTGTAAAAGTAATGAATGGATGGTTGAAGGAATGCCTTGTTTATTAAAAAATATGTAGTGAGATATTAAACTGTTTGTGGGAGAAAAATGGAATAAAATATTGGAGACCCATCACATTAAACAATATAGATTATACATTTTTATGAAAATAATACAGATGAGAATGGAAGGATGTATGAAGGATACTATAAAAAAAGTATAGATGGTATAAAGGGGACGAATTGTTAGTTGTGAGAGTAGTGGAAGATATAAGTAAAGGATATCAAGCTTATGCTGGGAAATATTAGTGAAGCAAGTAATACAGTAGGACATGATGCTTTGTTGGATGTTATCTAGAAGTATGGAATAAGTTACAAAACTGTGAACATATGTCAGGATTTCAAAATAAAGTGCCATTGTTGGTGAATGGGTGGCTGAGTAAAGAAATGTATATGAAATGTGGTACAAGACAAGGATGTCTTATAAGTGGAATATTTACATTGGAAATAAATTTAATGTCTTGTGTCTTTCGGCTTTTCCCGGTTAGGGGTCGCCACAGTGGAACTCCGGTCCGCTAATGATTGGTAGTAGATTTTTACGTACAGGGTTACCAGCCCTGATGCAAAACCTTCAACGAAGGCATGCCCCATTCACATATGCCTCCACACAAAAGACGCTCTAGCTGAGAATCGAACGGGACAACGTCTTGCTATGAGGTGACAATGCTACCGTAGCACCACCACCGCAGTTGGAAATAAAATTGTATATCAGAATTACTACCTCCTTTTGTATTATATATTAATCATTCATTTCATGAGTTATTTTGTTCACTATTAAATGGAAATAAATTTAATAGTGAACAAAATAACTCATGAAATGAATGATTAATGTATAATGCAAAAGGAGGAAGTAATTCTGATATACGCAGATGGTGTCGTAATTTCTAGGAACAATCTATGGATAAAGGAAGTTTTGGTTTGTTTGAATATTTAAAAGAGATAAGAGTTTTTAAACAAATATAAAAGTAAGGGTTTGTATGATGTGATGAAAATTGGGGGTGTTTATTTTTCAATAAATTAAGTGTCTTTGTTAGAGATAAACCTTGGGGAAAATGTAGTTGTGATGCAGTGGAAGGGCTTGATAAAAATGAAAGAAATGTCTTCTGTTGAAGGTTTACAGAATAGCATTCAAAAAATGTTCATATAGTAAATATGGTGTTAATGGCATAACTAGCATACATGCCAAATATTTATCAATATGGTTTGTGACATGTCAAATACATGATTCCTGGAACTTTTTGCAAATCACGTTTTCTTTTAAATTGGTTTTAAGATTAGTGGCAGTAAAGAGGCATGTTGTATATGAATAAAGTTGAAGGGGGATTGTGTAGTTACTAAATCTAGTTATATCTCATGCCTCACTAAGTTTGTATGGAGTATTAAAATGGGTAAAAGAAGAGAATGAAAAATTGATAGTGAAAATATAAAAAAAAATTGGATACAAGTATAGGAAAAAGAAAAAATATGTAAATGAAGACATTAAAAAGTATTAAGAAAAATACATGGACATAAAAAATTTATGTTTTAGAAAAAAATTGAAGGATGTGGTATACTAAATTAATAGTTTGGGAGAATGTATCCAACAATGTAATTAAAGCCATTACAGTAAGGGTAGTATTCCAAGACAGAGTGGCAAGGTTTTCTATGGAGACTGGTGATAAATAAGTTGCCAGTAAAGGGAAAGATGTCATATAAAAAGTTGAAAGTGTGCATATATTTTGTTGGGAGGAAATAAACAAAGCATGTTTTTTTTGAAATATAGAGAGTTGTGAAACTGTGGATTAAGTTGTGAAGACATTAATGACATAAATAATACATAATAATACATATATATATATATATTTAAATGCATCAATATGAATTTCGCCTAACACATCATGTTGCAACGCTAACAGCTTGAACAGCGAGTACTCATTGTATATACTTTGAATTAGTTAAATGTCATGATTTAATCAAAATTTATTGATTAGTGTTACAGTAGTTTTTGTTTTACATTAGATATTTAAGTAAGTAATTGATTTAATAACATTTGCTGTTTTAATGTATTAATGCAAAGGATTTTATTATTAGTAAAATATTTGATTAGTGCAGGAAGTACGTTGTTACAATGTATGCCTTGCTAGTTAGTTAATTGGCTGAGAACAGGATATTGCTTTATTTAAATCGTGTTCTCAGATTTTTTACTGTTTGTCTGAAGAAGCGGCGTTTTACCAGCCGTGAAAGCACTCGCATTAAACCTGTTTTTATCCTCTTGCACCGAATGGTGGGATTTTTGTTCTTATAGCTTGAATTTGAACTAGTTAATGACAGTGTGGTCGCAGTCATTGTTTTTATTTCCTTGTACCGAATGGTTGGATTTTTGCTCTCAAAGCCTGGAATTGAATTGGTCAACGACACGGTGTGGTCGTAGTTCTTTATACGTTCATTTGTAACGGCTCGGAACCATTTTGAACTGTCAGTGTCTATGCTCAAGAATTATTGGAAGTATATTAGTAATTTTTACGTAGTGTTCTTCGTGCCTTCAGTTCTCTTCCTTAAGGGCAAGTTGGTTTAATTTTACATCATCTGTTGGGCTTTTGGGTGTGTGTTTTTTACATATATATCTATCTATATATATATATATATATATATATATATATATATATATATATATATATATATATGAATATTGTATTGATATTGTAAGAATAGGAAAAGAGAATATGTAAGCAAGGGTAGTTAAGAATTTATTTTATGTAATATGGGTAATTTGATATGAAGGAATGTTTTTTAAATGGCAAGTGGATTTATCAGATATATTGTGGAAGATTAGATTATGGCTGCGGGAGGAAACGTGGTCAATTATGATGAATAATGAGTGTTATAGGAATATGATAAATAGTGATATAAAATGAAGCATTCTGTTTAAGTGTTTGTAAATAAGGTTTTCTCGTATGTATCAAATAAAGGACCCCAACTCTTTTCGATATGTGCAGTAGGACCTTTACATCCACCTGAGCTACCAACTCAAGCAGTTAGGACCTTGGTTTTACTTCTCATCCAAAGAAGAATACATGACTGCAGCACCCCTCTTATGCTTCACTGCAGTGTCAGCAATCCATCTACTTGGTGCGGCAATAGAACCCGCAGCCTTTTGCATGTGAGGGGATAGAGTACTAGCTGTTGTACCACTGATATTGCAACAATGTGTATAGCTGGGATATTAGGAAAACACTTACGTTATTGGTTAGATCTGGTTATGGGGCATAGGACTATGAATGAAGAGAAATGGTTTGATATGGCAAGCTGAAAATAACCGTGACATATATCACTGAGATACTAGAAGAAACCTTCAAATAGAGTTTTTTGGGTAGGCTTATAATGGTCTTAAGATTGATTGCCAAGTACTTGCCTGTGAACCTAAAATAGTTCCTATTGGAACCTAGATGGTTTGATGAAGCACTGTCCCTTTCTTCAGACACGTATCCTTTGCCAGTATATTTTCCTTATTCTGACTTGCATCATTCTGTTTGCTATATTAATTGCTTCAGGTCCCTTGCATTAATTATTGCATTTATTAAATGCATTAATGTTGATTTGCATTACAAGCTTTTTTTCTCTATTCGAGGAACAGTTGCAGCCAGTATGCAATACATCTTGCATACACTGTAGTTAGAAGAGGCTTATTTAATGATTAGTCAGCTGTACATCGGTGCTCTTCTGTGTGCTAATCAGATAACTGATTATTCAAAAGGTAAGCATGGCAAGTCCTTGGGATGAAAAGCAAATTGGCTTTGGGAAAGATCTGGGCAGAGTTTGCCACTGTGCATTTGGTGAGATACTGTACTACACTTTCTCGCTTCAGTGTTGTTGGTAATCTATTGCACCTTTCAATAAGAAGCCCTGACATGCTTCTGTAATCTGAAAACTACTTGGCATCATTGTCTGTTTTGGTTTAGACTTTATTATACCAGGAATCTATGTAATACAAAATTATAATGCTGTCCTACCATTTTTCCTGTGATAACTTACACCCATCTCTACACTTCAAACAGTTTTCTCTTATTCTAGCACATTTAGGTTATCTTTAACTAGTACACCTTCTTGCATTAATCATTAACCCTCATTTTTTACATGGGGTGAAGGTGTCACTTCAACTGTCCATTTCAAAACGTATCATATTTTTACTTTTGAGACAACATATCAAGCAATGTTATTTCCAATACCAACATAAATGAGAAAAAGACAAGTTTAACTAGCCCAAACTTGCATTTTTCATTTTATAATACAGATCTTGCATTTGACAGAATTTACTGTAGATGTCCATATGATACTGAAAATTAAATAAAATCCTTTCTTTTTCCTCTTTGGAGATGAGAACTTTGTCTAAACAGATTTACAAAATACTCTCTTCAAATGTCATTTATGAAAAAGTTGAATTTTCCCAGTGTCCTGGTGAAGATCTCCCTAATCAACATGAATACCACCTACCACCTCAGGTTTCTTCTGAAAGAGGCAGTAGTCCTACTCTGTTTAAAATGGTCAACAAAAGTATAAATAAAATAAACCTGAAGAAACGCAAGCGAGCTATTTTGTCACTTAACTGTTCACTAGTTGCAAAGCTCTGTGTTAACTTCACCATCCAAAAGTGTTGTATATTCAAAAGTAGCATGATATTTGCAAATTGATTAGAACAAGAGAAAGACTCTGCAACATGATGACAATTGGGCTGTCTTTATGTTTGAGTTATGGCTGAAAAGGGTCTTTAGAACCAATCTACTTAGCTGGTTATCAAATAAACATAAATCCAGTTAGCTATCAAAAGCAGTATTGTGAGTCAGAGACTATTGCTTTTTTGTGGTACAGTAGTCTGTACAGGCTAAAGTGAATGGCTTCTCTGATGGTGCTTTCTCAGATGCAGACAGTTATGTCCATCTTTATGTTGTATTATGAATGCTTTTCACAACTTCTGCATGGATGAATGAGGACAAAAGCTCAAGGAAATGCTAGTGTTACCTTTGGAAAAACTGCTTACATAAGGTGACACTTGCAAACGAAACATTAAATATTATGTAATTTGATATTTGCAAGCATAATGGTAATGATTTTCATTGAATTTGCAACTCTATAAAAAGCCAAATAAGGAAGGAGAGTTCTACAGTTTGAACAAGAGTGAAATGGCATACTGATGAGATGGTATTCCATTTAAGATGAGAATTAACTTTATTTTGAAATTTTGTTTACAGTCTACAAACAGTGATATATAAGAGCAGGTGGTATTTTTCCAGAGAAGGTCATCAGCTGAGTTGAGCATTCTTTCCAGAAATTGGCCTTTTGGAGCTATTATGAATATAATTTAAACAGCTGGAGATAATAAAATTTGTAATGAAAGCTCATGCAACATCTACTGAAGCAGAATAAAGTACAGTGGAGTACATTTAAGGAGACAGCTGCTTCATAATGCCCCAGAAATGCAGTCAAATATACATCAGTTGCTAGATTGATTTATTTGTATAGTGTGATGTCAGCTAAGACTGGGGTCATTTAATATTGTTAGAAGTACTGAAAACTGGAAAATTATTTGTGTGTCCATAGCCAAGGCAAAATATTTTGTTGGGCAGACCGCTGTAGATGAACCTACTGGACTTTTCTTAATTGAAGATTCTGCATTCAACTGGTTTGCCTATTAGTAAAACAGCTGACAGTTGCTGGATGGGAGGCGTTGCAAATGGCAAGACAGAGAGAACTGTTCTTGCATTTAGCAAAACTAATTAAATTTAATTTAAAATTAACTCTGTGACTAACCATTTGCTTTAAAGGCATGCGGTCAGCAGGAGAGATATAATTAATGTGGGGCTTTTAATTCCAGCAGCAAGTACAGCAATCAGTCTTATTTTTTTTCTACTTTTAAAAGTTACGATGATCTGATACAATTACATGAATTTTATAAATGTATCTTTTAAAGTCTGTAGTGTAACTTTATTGTGGAACAGTGATTTAATGGAAAGCTATACAATCTTGATGGTAATTACTGTTTTGGCTTTGAAATACAAAAATACTTGGATTCTGCAGAGAAGATTGCTTTAAAAGAAACTATGGTACATTCTTTTTCTAGGCATTTAAAATGGTTTATTTTCAATGTCAGATGTGTTTTTAAGACCACTATGGGAGACAAACCAATAAATCTTCTGTCGCATACTGTGAATGTAATAAATGTACTAAACATTTACTCTTGTATTAACATAACTGGGGTTTCTATTAAATGATCGAAGACGCATTCTTTCGAATGCGTCTTAATCGAACTTGAAAGCACGAAAAGGCAAAATATCAAAATGGCATATAAGCGAATTCTTTCCGTGGAAAAGAAATCGCTTAGCCGCTTCCATTGCTTTGCCATTTTTGTGACTGTAGTGCGATCTCAGAGTTGGTATAGTTAAGTGGGGGTGTGTGGGTGGCATAGCCCCCACATCAGGGGGGTGGTGGGTAAAGCCCCCCACTTTATATAATGTTCTAAATTTTTTTTTGTAGAACAGCGATTTTTTTTTCCCTTGGAAAAAATGGCTGTTCTAAGCATTCGAGATTTTAAGCTTTTGCTTATATGGGTCCGATAAATCATTGTTAGCTGTTTTAAGCGTTCGATGATTTAACATAGAGCCCATAACTGAAAGCAAATATTTTAAAAACAATGATTTAGGCACCTTGTATAGTTTATAATTGATAAAAAAATATCTTTACCCATGTTGGTGTTACTGCAGTTTACCTATTTTGGTTGTAGTTACATTTTTTTTCATAAATGTGAGTAAGTATATTTACATATTTTGTATATTATTTCTGAATATAATGTTAGTGGTATTTCTTTATTTTAAGATGAGTTATAAGTTATAATTAAAAGTAAAGTGTACAGAATTCAAGACTGTGTTTAGCTTCAGTTTAGGCTAAGAATAAGATAAGATAGGAATAGAAGTTACTTATCCAGACAGGGCTCACCCTCTGAAAAGGGACATTCATGTCCTCTGAACTTACCTGGTCAACATATAGGTGGTAGTAATAGTAAGTAAAACTGCAGTGATGAGAATGAACAGGTACTCCAACCACAAATCTAACAATCTTACTATTTTGTTTCTGGTTTATCAAATAGAAGATGCTGGAGATGAATTAATATATAGGAATGTGCATTATATATTACTTTCCTTATTATAGGTTCAGGGACACAATTTCTTTTTATATATTTCAAACATCCTTTCAGAACTACTGATCAGTATATTTCATTAACAGGACCCCAAATTCTCTAAAAAAAAAAAAAAAAAAAAAAAAAAAAAAAAAAATCAGCTACATTTTTATTGAAGGTAATGCTGGTCCTGTATTTTCACCAAAGCTAAAAGTGTTGTATGTCTCAGTTGTATTACAGTCATTAACATTATTATAGCATTCATCCAGACCATTATGTAGTCACTAGTAAATGTACTGGTTGCTTCTTTGAAATAAATCCCATTATAATGCTACCTTGAACAAGTCTTTTTTTATCCCCTGAACCTTAAGTGACCTCACATGTATTTATGAATGTTGCCTGTATCTTGATACCAACTTGGCAACATTCAAAATTCCTTTAAAGCAATGACCAAAAACCTTGTTAAAATGTACACACTATACACCCCAATAAGCAAATTGTCACAATTACATATAGGCAGTTAAATGACTAAAAAGTATCTAAACTGGGAGTTTGTGATAATGTGATTCACAATCATTCTATGTGAATCATTCTATGTGAATAGGTGGTAAGACTGATTCACATAGAATGATTGTGATAATGTGATTCACAATCATTCTATGTGAATCAGTCTTACCACCTATTCGTGGTGTACACAAACTTTGGAGAACCTGCTATAAAGTCCAAGTCCTCCAAATATGTCCTTCCTCACAGAACCACCTGTATATCAGACATGATGATCTTCCAAAAAGGTATACAGCATTTGACAAGAAAATTACAAATATCTAACATTACAGTGCTTGTTTTGACAAAGGGCAAATCATTTGTCAATCATGCTAGCATACCTCTGAACCTGTTAACTTAAGAATCATGAACACATAAAGTAATGGTGTGGGGGTATCATAAAAAATAGTGTTCTTACATGCAATGAAATCTGCTAGACAAACAGGTTTTGCATTAGCATGCATTTTTTGAAGGATATGAAGTTCAAAACCTAAATATCTGTCATTTAGCGATTGCAGTTCTCAATGATTTGCCAGAAAAACCACAGATTGTATGAGGAATAGACCAAAACTTTGAGCCATAATCTGGAACATTTTGTAAAATCAGGGGCATTTTGGAGGTATGCATTATAGCAAGAGGCAACAGAAGTGTGATGTGGGTCTAGGGTATGCTGTTTTTGTTCCACATCCCAAACTAATACCATAGGTAAGTTGGTAATGTTCCAGATTGCTTGTGTATATGCATGGTGTGTGTGTGTGTGTGTGTGTAGATATAGATATAATGTGTATATATATATATATATATATATATATATATACATAGATAGATATATGACTCCTCTTTATAATCTCAAAATACTGAAATCTCAAATTTCAGTATCTCGAGACTATAATGGTGAACGTTCAAAATCCCGAAACCCCAAAACAGCAAAAAAAAAACAAAACATAAACACACACCATACACCACACACACTATCCTACCCACACTGCAACAAATCAAACAACAAAACATTCACAAACGCAACACAAACCAACACAGCTACACTACATATAACCAGGGGGGCAAGCCCCCTGCGCACCCTATGTGGGGGGCTGCACACCCCCCAATTATATA